>NC_056730.1:341342431-341602431 GCF_019279795.1 Protopterus annectens | reverse complement strand
TTTTTTCTAGTTAAAAAGCAAACTGTAACTCATTTGTTCGCATCCCATACATTCTGTTGATGTAGACAACAGCGGAACATAATCTTGTGTTCTAGATGAGGAAAATAACAGGCAATCATAAGCAGTCAATTTTACATAGAAATACAATTTTAAAACAAACTTCAGTGCCTGCTTGTAGCAAATTCGTTTGGTGTAGGTATTCAGAACAATTCATCAACTGTGTTTTGATTTATATTTTCAAAGTAAAACTATATTCAGGTAAGCTGCAATAACTGGCAAAATAACTTAGAAAATATATGCTGAACTGTGCAAAATGAAAATGCAGTTCTGCTAAAATATTTTTTATACAAGTAAGATCCTATAACTTTTATAAACAATGCTAAGGTGATTCAAATAGAATTCAATAAATTCAGCTATAATTACCAAATAACTTTCATTTGTATCCACCTGTCCTGCTGTAATTATACTGACAAGATACAGTGTTCAGCAGAACATAATATAAGAGGAGTGTTTAAAATTTAAGATTTTAAGTGAAAGTACTTACTAGAAAAACGTAGAAGACTAAGGCAGAAAATGGGTCAGGAAAAAAAGGAACTTGGGTTAATAAATAGGATCATAGCATCGTAGCATCGTCAGCAGTATGGTTTCATGCCAGGAAGGAGCACTACAGATGCAATGTTTGCTCTGAGAGTGTTGATGGAGAAATATAGAGAAGGTCAGAAGGAGTTGCATTGTGTCTTTGTGGACTTGGAGAAAGCATATGACATGGCGCCTAGAGAGGAGTTGTGGTATTGTATGAGGAAGTCAGGAGTGGCAGAGAAATATGTAAGAGTGGTACAGGATATGTACGAGGGTAGTGTGACAGTGGTGAAGTCTGCAGTGGGAGTGACAGACGCATTTAAGCTGGAGGTGGGATTACATCAAGGATCAGCTCTGAGCCCTTTCTTATTTGCAATGGTGATGGACAGGTTGACAGATGAGATCAGAAAGGAGGCCCCATGGACTATGATGTTTGCAGATGACATTGTAATCTGTAGTGAAAGTAGGGACCAGGGTGAGGAGACCCTGGAGAGGTGGAGATATGCTCTAGAGAGGAGAGGAATGAAGGTCAGCAGGACTAAGATAGACTATGTGTGTGTGAATGAGAGGGAGATAGAGGAATGGTGAGGATGCAGGGTGTAGAGTTGGCGAAGGTGGAGGAGTTTAAGTACTTGGGGTCAACAGTTCAGAGTAATGGTGAGTGTGGAAAAGAGGTGAAGAAGAGAGTACAGGCAGGGTGGAATGGGTGGAGAAGAGTGTCAGGAGTGATTTGTGACAGACGGGTACCAGTAAGAGTGAAAGGGAAGGTCTACAAGAGGGTAGTGAGACCAGCTATGTTGTATGGGTTGGAGACGGTGGCATAGACAAAAAGGCAGGAGTCAGAGCTGGAAGTGGCAGAGTTAAAGATGTTAAGATTTGCATTGGGTGTGACAAGGATGAACAGGATTAGAAATCAGTATATTAGAGGGTCAGCTCAGGTTGGACGGTTTGGATACAAAGTCAGAGAGGTGAGATTGCGTTGGTTTGGACATGTGCTTAGGAGGGATGATGGGTATATTCGGAAAAGGATGCTAAGGATGGAGCTGCCAGGTAAGAGGAAAAGAGGAAGGCCTAAGATAAGGTTTATGGATGTAGTGAGAGAGGACTTGCAGGTGGTTGGTGTGACAGAGCAATATGCAGAGGACAGGAAGAAATGGAAACAGATGATCTGCTGTGGCAACCCCTAACGGGAACAGCCAAAAGAAAAGAAGAAGCATTGTAGCATCGTGTATGATGGGAATTAAGAGGGAAGTAAGTCATGAGGCCATTTACTGCTTGCTAGCCATGTTGTACCTTTCTGGTTCAAGAAGGGCAATGCAAGTCAGCCCAGGAATTAATTTGAAGATGCCATTCCATTCATTAATGCTCACCTTGGAGGATACAATGATGCCATTGTGTTTTATATATAAGAGAAGATTGTTCCAGAGATGGTGCAAATGTTGGATAATATAACTGTGCATACAACGTTTATTTATATTTTGGTGAAGATTTAAATCCTTAATTTGTGTGTTTCTGGAGCTGTTTGTCTTGTAGAAGCACAATTGGTCATGGAAGGTTGTGCTCTTAATGGCATGGTGTGCAAGACATAGATCTCCATGTAGGAGTCTATACGAGAACAAGCGGAGGGACAAGGCTTCAGGCCTGTCTTGGTAAGCAGGGAATTTTGGACCACTAATATTTGTTCCTTAGGACCCTCTGGAGTCTGTCTAGCTATGATGTGTTTGTATAAGTACATGCTGAGTAGGGGAACTGTACTCTGTAACTGGATTAATCAGAGTTGAGTACAGTGGGATGATCACTTCTTTTGACCTGGATGAGATACATTTAGATATAAGTTCCTGACTACTGAGGCTGCATGGTGGTCGAAGGAGGGGGAACTGTCATAAAGTAGATATCCTAAGGATAAGAGGATACACAAAGCCCAGTAAAAAAAGTATGAGGTTAATTGGAAATAGGGGTAGGAGCATTTGGGTTAGGAGATGATAGGATACGGTACTGAAACTCAGAATAACAGTTATAAGCCACATTTTCTCTGTCTAAAACACAGGTGCAGTGGAGGAGGAAAGCAGGAATATTTGATTTTTATATATTTGTTAATATAATATTTCATGAAAGCATTTTCATTCTGCAGGAATATAGTATGGTAATGATCTGTAAATGTGGCATTCTTGGGGTGACGTTTGTAAACTGATAAATGTTTTATGAGATTAAGATGTCACTAGAAGTAAAAAAAAGGAGTGTTCAGGCATGTCATAAGTATAAATGAAAAATTAAGGGGAAGGAATTAATGCACTATCTATAGCCATTTCTAGATCCTATCCGGGGAACTTAATGGAGGCTGTTTGTAGGACTAAGTACTTACGATGCGCCTGGCAGAAAATCTGCCAGAATTATGATTGTAATATGATTAAAGATTATAGAGATTGGGTAGCCTGCATAGGCTAATAGGACAAAGGCTGTTAATACATCTGGCATCCAGGGATCAAGGAGATTTATAAGCACAAAGAAAGTTTGAGTCTGGGACATGAGAATGAAATAAAGAAGCAAAGTATGCAACCATCTGGTAACTGAAAACCACTAATGCGGCTAAGCAACTCCAAATAGAAACATATAAGAGGTGAGAAAGATACAAAAGGTTTAGGATTCACTAAAAATTAGGATAAATAGATAATTTGATGTCATCTACTTGATCAAAATAACTTTAAAACTACAGCCTATTTACACTTTAAAGTAACATCGTTTTTTTATCTGGAGCTAATAAAATGTTGGACGCAGTACTTTAAAGCCTATTTCTGCAACAGAAGGGCACCAAGTCTGACTATCAGAGCAAAAGGTTAAGGCTCTGAGTTGTTAATGATTGCTTTCTATAGTCAAGGGTACAGGGTTTGATTCTTCCTCCCCCCACCCATTTGTCTGCTGATTTGCTATGAGTAAGACACTTGACCAGGCAGTGCTCCTAGGTTGCCCCATAAAAGGATATGTGTGTGCAAATGGCTTTCCTGGTTAAACAATGTATACAATGAAATAAAAAATGCATTAATTATATTTAAAAAATGCACCATTGATCTTGAATCAGCTGCAAGAGACGTAAGAAAAAAATTAAACCATGACAAAAAATGCTATTACTCAGCTCAGGTATTTAAACATATTGTTTAAATGCCCAACAAGAAGACAAAGTATGCATATCTACTTAAAAATCTATAAGGCAGAACTCATGACTTTAAGTTCTTCCCAAATGATACACTTGAAGGATTGTTACTGCCCCAAGGCAAAACAGCAACAGAATAGCTTAAGTCATTTAGCATGATCAGTGATAAATACATTGTAATGTGAAGAGATGCACAGGAAGGTCAGTTACAACCAGGGAAAGAAAATATATTATAATGTATTAGTCTGTCTCTCTATTTTATTTAGTTTACATTTGATTAACGGGAAAGTCCAACTGGACATATGTCCTTTTTCTGTCGAGGCCCAGGGAGAAAAGCTCCGAGCAACAATGATAACAGAGTATGTAACACAGTAACATTCGAAATATAGTGCATACAGAGAATTTGTATTTACATTCAGAGTAACAAAAATTAAACAATGACAATAGCTAAATATTTAGAGGCATCTAGTTTGGCAAATGTAGAGATTATAATGAGTATTTACAAAGAGTTATGTGCAGTCAACATAATGCTTGTCACAGCGGTCTTAAAAAGTTAGATTAGAAGGGTTAGTAGAGAGGTAAATAAGCAGAGTGAAGGAGAAGACTGAACTATCCAGGGGAGCTGCAGGAACAGAGCCAGGAATTGGCAAGGTGGGTTTTCAGGGGGTTTTTAAACTGCACTGTTGAGGAGTTGGTCACTAGTGAGTTTGGTAGGCCTTTCCATAGTCTGGAGATATAGTTGGAGAAAAGGGATTCACTTTAGTGGCTTGCAGTAGTAGTTTATTGCTAGAGCAAAGTGATCTTGAAGTTGAGTAGAGTTGTATGATGTCTTTGAGGGCTGGGGTGTTTTCTGGGTGATGGAGTGTTTTATATACTAGAATAAGTTGATTAAAGTGTAGTTGAGGGTGTTCAAGCCATTCAAGCTGTTTGAGGGATAAGCAGTGATGTGACTTGTAAGATGCATTGGTGGCAAATTTGGAAATTTTATTATAACAAGCTTTGAGTTTGGCAAGGTCTGTTTTTCAGACGTTGGTTAAGATTGGGGATGCATGTAAGAGTGTTGCTAGGAGGTGTGTTCTTGCAATTGTGACTTTTGTAGTATTTGTTATGAATTATTTATTTATATATACAAAGCCTAGTTTCTTGCGAACTTTTTTGACAGTATGAGCTATATGGAGATCAAATTTCAGGTTAGTGTCAATTGTAACCCCTAGCAGTTTGGTTTGGGTAGTTGGAGTGATAATTGTTTTATTTTTGGAGAAGATGTGGAAGGTTGTGGTGGGAGAGGTCTTTTTAGCTGGGCAGAAAAGCAGAAGTTTGGTTTTACTGGGATTTAGTATAAGCTGTGAGTTGGAACCAGGTTTCTACAGATAAGAAGGAATCTTGGGTGATGGTTTGAAGATCATTGATGGAAGAGGCTGAGCAGATCAAAGTGGAGTCATCAGTGTATTGAATCATGATGGTATGGAGTTCAGCAGAGTGAAGCTAATAGGTAAAGAGAGAGAATAAAAGGGGTCAAAGGATGGAGCCTTGTGGGACCCCTAAGGTGACTGGGAGGAGATGTGTGAGGGATTGTTACCAATGGACAGCTTGATGAAGGCCTGCTAAGTAGCTTTGAAACCAAGTAATAGTTGAGTTGCTGACATTATGGGCAGAAAGAACACTAATGAGTTTGCTGTGATTGACCATGTCAAAGGCATATGACAGGTCAAGGAATATGGCTGTCACAAAATGGGAATTATTTCTGTGCTGGTTAACCTTGTTTGCAAAGGACAGTAGGGCTGTTGCTGTACTATGTGAGGGAGGAAAACCATGCTGGGTGTGGGATAGGAAATTGTTTGAGAGGAGCTATTCCATGATTTGGGTGCAAACGACTCTTTCAAAGATTTTTGACAGGGGTGAAAGAATGGCAATAGAGCAATAGTTAGTTCACAAGAACTACCTCCTTTGTGCAGTGGTAGAATGTGAGAAATGAGTATGGCTATCATGTAAAAGATTGCTTCTGCTGCACTTTGTAGATATTCTGCAGGGAGATTATCAGCAGCCAAGGCAGTTGGTTTTATTTTTTTCAATACTTTTTTGATTAAATGAATGGGGACTGGATTTAAGTGAAATTGGTTGGTGGAGTTTTGTAGGTGTATATTGTGACTTGAGACGGGGGGGGGTTGGAGCTAGTCTGGTTGTTAACTAGTTTTTGAATGGATTCAGTGAAGTTATTATTGAATTGTGTGACCACAGTTTCATAGCTGTTAGATGTTTTATGAGTGGGAGTAGTTGTTTTACTTGGATGCATTAAATTGTTAACCACGACCCAGACCTTTTGTGGATTATGGTGATGCTTGGTTTAGATATTGCGGTAGTAGTTGGATTTGTCTATTTTAATATATTTTTGCCTTATTTTGAAGCTCAAGGAACATTTGTTTAGTAGTGCTGGTTTTGTTCTTATGGAAGTGTACCCAGGCTTTATCTCTGGTTTTGAGGAGGGATGTGGTTTCTTTGGTAAACCAGGGTGTGTAATTGGTTTTGACTCAAATGTTTCTGGTTGGTTCATGGCAGTTGAGTACATTCAGGAAGGTGTTGTTAAAAGAGAGTACTGCTTCATCTAAGGGAAGGTGTCTGAGATGTTCCCAATAACAATTTTTTAGGGCAGAGATAAAATTATTGGGATGATTTTTTTTTTTTTTGCTTCTAATTGTGTGGAAGGAGGTTTGGTATGTTAGATGGGTCCATTCTCTTAGGAGGAAAGTTGTGGAGAGGCCACTCAGGCTATCTGGGAGACAACCTGAGTATGATGATAGCTGGGGAGTATTAATCAGAATCCAGTCAAGTATGGATATCCATTCTGAATGAAATTAAATGAGATTGTTGTTTTAGCTAAATTTCAAAAATGGTCTGGGCATGGTGCTGTGTTTTTGAAAACTGCAGCAACTGTCAAATGAGCAAAATGGTAGTTGTAACATGTGAAGCCTTCTGAACTAGGTTTGTGGACATATTTGAACAGAACAGTCTGAGCATCACAACATGAAACACTGTAAGAGAAGTTACATAAGCACTTCATAAGCTTTAAAGAACCATGCTCTAACTAATACGGAAGAAAGAAACCTCGGTAAATGTCCACCATGTTAGCAGAGCTTTAGCTGGGATCAAGATCCCATATTGACAGCACTGATTTCTATATAACAGCAGTACTAACTTTGCAACTTTTTTAATATTAAATCACAGCTTTATAACTCACAACTCATGCTCAACCCCCAAATGACCAAACTACTACATTTTCCTTAAATCGCTTTCTTATGAAATAGCAAAATTTAAAGTTTTCTCTCTTGATAATACAACCATTGAAGTCACTTCCCATAGCAGATTATTAGGGGTGATAGTGGATGATAAGCTTGCATTTGACCTGCATAAGCACAATTGCATAAGAAAACTCATCAAAAGCTAGGGATGCTTTAGAGTCAAAAACTTTCTCACTGATGCAACTAAAACTACACTTGGCATTACTTATCTCCTCCCCACAACACTTCTTTATGGAGCTCCTATCTTATTAACCTCCAGGCCTCACAAAATCTACAACTTAAACAACGCTATAACAAAGTCGCTAAATTTGCAGCAAATACCCCTTTCAGAACCCATCACTGAAAAGCCGAAATTGGTTAGAACTGCCTCATCAACTAACACATACACAGCTTCTTACAACCTATAAAATTATCCAGCATCCATATGGCTATCCAGCACTAAAAAACATTCTACACAACTATGTTCTAAGTCAGTCATTGTGATCCAGTGACCAAAACCTACTGTCTGCAAACCTATCAAATCTGCTGGGTATTTTCTGTATTCATACAAAGTTGCTAAGGCCTTGGTCAATAACCTCCCTCCCATATTTAAAAAAAACACTCTGAAAGACTTCCTAGCTAAAATCTGGCTCTTTCCTTGATCAAAACCAGGATAAGCTATATCCCTAAATGTGAACAAGTACCTTTTCATTATTTATACCACCTTACTCTCCCTTCTTCACTTACTTCCTTAGTTCTATCAAATTCTCTTCACAGACTATATCTTGAAATTTCCCATAAACCTGTTTTCCCTCACTTCCTACTGCAGTTCCTGTTTGTATTAGACTGTTACCTTTAATTTCTGTACAACTAAGTTTTTTATAAATATTAAATGATTTAATATGCATCAGTTCTTAGCCAATGCTTTTATATTATCACTAATTTGTTATAATTATTTAAACTGCAGATGTTTTTGTTTTATTTTTGAAAATTGTAAAATTATTGTTCTTAAAACATTTTGCAATGATATGGAGCTTTTCGCCCTGGGCCTCAGATGAAAATGGCCTTCTACCCAGTTGGACTTTCCTGTTAATCAAATGTCAATAAATAAATAAATGTTAGAGCCTTTCAAATCAGAAAGCTTATAGCCACTAGCACTAAAATGAAAACTTCTATAGATTGTTAACCTCTCTGTCTCTCTCTATTTGGAAATGTATATGTATGTATACACATATATATATATATATATATATATATATATATATATATATATATATATATATATGCACCAATATTTTTATTTTATATCACTAACCTTAGAAGAAGAGTGATATTTTCAGAATCAACATAAAAACATGCAAAGTCAGTACATTTTTGCACTTAATACTTTTCAGAATGTCTTATGTATAATGACAGTTTGCTGTATACACACCACTTAAATTATCTTTTAACTATGCTTCATATGTATCATTTGACAATGGGTTCAGTTTGTTTTTGTTTTTTGTTTTTTTTTGTTATTTTTGTTTGTTTGCTTTTGGCTTTATAACAGGTGTTGAACTCTGGCATTTAGGTTTATAGGCAAATATAGTACCTGTCTATCAGATATTTCTTCCAGATACAGGTATTTTAAACTGCCTATATTTTAACCAGTGGGAAATAAATTATGTATTCTGTATTCGTTTTGCTATGCTTAAGTGGATACTAAGTCATTATATCTAGTATAAATAACTTACTACCCAAGAAAGTCTATTGGAGCAGAGGTTGTATCCTGACTGAAGTATCAGTGGTTGGGGGTTCAGTGATAAGATTTAGAAGCAGGATGGTTAGACAGCAGGTAAAACTGAGCAGCTCAGATAGCCCTTCTTACCAGGGAATGCTCAGGTTAACAGACACTGCTAGTGACTTCCACTGGAGACCATGAGTAATTGCAGAGAGTACTTCATTGTTTGAGAAAAATACTGAGCACAGTTACCAGAAGAAAATCAAAACAAAAAATGAGCAGTGACCTCATCCTGTTCATATTGGATCTGGACTCACACACACACACACACACACACACACACACACACACACACACACACACACACACACACACACACACACACTTACAATAGTGCAACACTGCTGTTCCCAGGTACAACAGGGCACTGTCCTCCTGCTACAATGACATATAGCTACCAATAGATAGAAGAGGCCCATTCTTTCAAGGCGGAAGTCTCTGCCCATTGGTGGGGCACAAAGCGTGGACTGGTCTAATCATGAATGCCTTCTATATGGGTGGAGCTGATAAAGCACTATACAGTATCAGGATGGTTTTGATCAGATGTGATGGTGGCTTTATGCTCTTGGTTTGGTTTGTGGCAGTAGGAGTCTGATGAGGGAGAAAAAACAAAATAGTAAGTTAAAATAATAATAATCACTTATTAGGTCACAGCAGAGGGCTCATGTAGTCTGAAAGCTTGGAATGCTTTAATGAAAAACGTAAATTTCTCCAATAAAAAGTATCACACAATCTCTTTGTTTTACTGTTTTTCTGTCAGGACAGCATGACGGTATGTCTTCTTTTTTATTTATAGTTCAAGAAAGCACAACATGTCTTATAAACAACAAAGAGCTTTGGAGGTAAGAACTTCATATCCCCAGAATAATATAGTCATTACCGCTTCACTGATTCATGTTTTGTCACAAGGCAAGAAAGAAAACGTAATGCTGTCAGGAAGGAGAGTCATCACCTCTGTGTTACAACACAATGTCTCTTGCTTCTAGCATTACTATCACCTATGAAGGAAAAGCATGCATATCTACAGAGAGTGCTTTCACAGGAACACAGGCCCAGGAAATCCAGTAGGATTTCAAACAAATTAAAATTCTACAGAGACTGAAACATAAGGAATAGTTCACATGAAAAAAGAGCTCAGCTTTCATAAAAGGCTTTAAACCCTCTGTCTCTCCAGCTTAGTAATCAGTTCAGTGACAGCCTTAGCCTGGTGCTGTGTTAGCCTTTAACAAGATTATTAACAGTTATACAAGCAGGCAAGCTCTCCATAAATCAGTGGGCTATACCTGATTTATGGCACCTGAAAACAAACAGAATCATTAAACAATACCCTTACCATTGTGGTCATATGCTCTTAGTCTGAAGTACTTAGCAATGTGCTAAGAAACACATTAAGGACATCTTTGTTGGGGTAATTTCAAATGTTGTTTCATATGATTCCATGCTAGATTATAAAACAGTAGAACTGCTGTTTAATAAACCCCTACTCAAAAACAGAAACTGATACAATTTTGTTAATTATTGGCTGGTGCACTGGTGCAGCAGTTCCATTGTCACCTGACAGCAAGAGATTGTCCGCTTCAGTTCTTGGCTGGGGTGCTTTCTGTGCAGAGGCTGTATGTCCTCCCTATGTCCATGAGGGTTTCCTATAACATTACAAAGACATGTGTCTGGAGTGTTTCTCCCTGGGCCTCCACTGAAAATTGGCTTGTTTCAAATTGGACTTTCCCAGTTAACAAATGTTTACATTTGTTAACTGGGATAGACTGACTAGGTTGTCTCATTTAACTAGGTCGCATGGTGAAAATCTCCACACAAAATGTACAAGTAAGCAAATATATATTGCAGCATTATTCAAAAAGAGTAGATATACTGACCTTAGTAAAAAAAAAAAAAACAAGGCTATAATATGACTTTTTCATGAAAACAAACATTCTCATAAGGATAAATATTTACTATTGTACTAAGACACTAAGACCCACTGATATATATTATTAAGATTAACTAAGAAGACAAATAGAAATATAAAGAGGGAGGGAAAAGGAATGGAGATTAAAACAGATGAAGAAGGAAAAAAATAGCATAAAATAATAGCAATGTATAGAAAAGACATGCACAAAGAAGAAAGAGGAAGAGAGGAAGTGTAATGTAGCAAGTAAGATTGGAGAGAAAAGGGTCATACGTAGGGGAAGAAAACAAAAAGAAGTAGGTATAGGAATGTGGCGTGAGGATGCAGGAGAAGGCTGGGAGTATGGTGTACAGATGAGAGACAGAGATGAACAGAAGAGCAGGGAAATAGGTTAGTAAGGAGGGAAGTGGAGAGAGTTAATTAGAACTAGGTTGTGAGAAGAAAGCAAGAAAAGTAATGCAGAAGAACATATTGGTTAAAACTTCACTTTTGCAACTACAGAACCATTTTTACTGCTTTAGTCTTTGTTGAAAGAGTTTTGATGTAGCTTCTGCTCCAAGGTCTGACAAGGGCTGAATATAGAGATTTACCAAAGAGGTTATGAGATTTGGTAAGTAGTACCTGCTTTAGATGCTACCGGCATCTGAATTCTCTTTCAGAAATAGATCTTGTAAAAATTTCTTCAATAGCTGGACAATTATTAGTTTTGAATATTATATTATGTGCATTGTTAAGCTGGGAGTAATTTAATGCATTCTACAGGTTAAGCCATAGATGTTGTTGGACTGCTCTTTACTAGCATGATATATTAGTTACATTACAAATAAATTTTGCAATTTATTGCGACTTTTTTAGATTATGTAGTTGAGATGGTTGAAGGTTAGGACAATCAACATTTATATAGCATTTAGGGACAAGAGACTGGGCTGTTTTGAGATGAGTTTTTTTATGTTAAGTATTGTTTTATTTTGTAGACCATACCAGGTTTTTGGTTTTTTTTAATCATCGTTATTGAATTATCACTTATGATACAGACAATCATACATTTATATAAATGAAAACAAATCATATTGATATATTCTCAGTTACAAACATTATACATCACATATAATCTTCTATACAGTCATTGTCAACCCAACATTACGTAACTCATTCAGTTCCTGCCTTCCTTTAAAACTCATGCCTCAACCAACACATTATTTTGCATGTGTTGTTCCCACAATTTCATTTTTTTTCTATGTAATTTGCTCCTAGCCTTTTCTAAAGATCTTTTACCTCTATTACTACATTAACTACTTTGTATGGGATTGGTTTAGTCTTTGAATTCCATTTTCTGTTAACTGTTTTTGTGGTAGCTACCAGACTTAAACTTTGCAAGACCTGACGATGTCTAGGAAATTCATATCTTGTATTCCAGCTCAAAAATCATTTTCTTAGTTACACCAATTTGCTCACCCAGTATTTCTGGCAGAGCAGTCTGTAAGGAATGTTTAAAGCCTATCGATTTATAACACTCCCAAAGAAATATGTTCCTAATTACCTCTGTCTTCCTCATCACACCTCCAACATTTGCAATCTACCTGAGGAAATAAAAGTCTGCTTGGGATATAAAAATATCTATGCAAACACTTCCAAGCAAAAAATCATTAATCTTCTAGACTTTGTTGAATATTTGGCAGGCATACATACAGTGGATATAAAAATTGTACACACCCCTGTTAAAATGCCAGGTTTCTGTGATATAAAAAAATGAGACCACAATAAATAATTTCAAAACTTTTCCCACCTTTAATGTGCCCTATAACCTGTAGAATTCAATTGAAAAGCAAACAAATCTATTAGGGGAATAAATATAAAAAAAATAAAAAAACTACAACAAGCTGGTTGTATAAGTGTGCACACCCTTAAACTAATACTTTGTTGAAGCACCTTTTTAATTTAAATACAGCATTTTTCTTGGGTAGGAGTCTATCAGCATGGCACATCTTGACTTGGCAATATTTGCCCACTCTTCCTTGCAAAAGTGCTCCAAATCTGTCAGATTGCAAGGGCATCTCTTGTGCACAGCCCTCTTCAGGTCACCCCATAGATTTTCTATTGAATTTAGGTCTGGAATCTGGATGGGCCATTACAAAATTTTAATTTTCTTCTGGTGAAGCCATTTTTACATTGATTTGGATGTATGCTTGGGGTCATTGTTGTGTTGAAAGGTGAAATTCCTCTTCATCTTCAGCTTTCTAGCAGACACCTGAAGGTTTGGGGCCAAAAGTGACTGGTATCTGGAACTGTTCATAATTCCCTCCACCTTGACTAATGCCCAAGTTCCAGCTGAAGAAAAGCAACCTCAATGCATGATCCTGCCACCACCATGCTTCACTATGAGGATGGTGTTCTTTTGGTGATGTGAAGTGTTGTTTTTGCGCCAAACTTACCTTTTGGAATTGTAGCCAAAAAGTTCAACCTTGGTCTCATCAGATCATAACACATTTTTCCACATGCTTTTGGGAGACTTGATGTATAGTTTTGCAAATTTTAGCTGGGCCTCGATGTTTTTCTGTGTAAGAAAAGGCTTCTGTCTTGCAACCCTACCCCATAGCCCATGTCACATGTAGAACACAACCAGTACATGCCAGAAATTCCTGTAGCTCCTTCAGTGTTGCTGTAGGTCTCTTGGCAACTTCTCTGACCAGTTTTCATCCTGACTTTTCATCAATTTTGGAGGGACGTCCAGTTCTTTGCAACGTCACTGTTGTCTCAAATTTTCTCCACTTTTTTATGACTGTCTTTACTATGTTCCATACAGTAGATTATATATGAAACAGATTGAATGAATAATATTTTCTATACCTGGCAGTCATCACCCCTTTTTGAATTTATTTTCCAACAAGTTACATGGAACAAGAACAAACACTATCCGAAACAACACCTCCCAACATTTTATTGACTGTGAAAGAAAACACAGTTTGGCTTTGTTAAGGGCAGATCATGCCTTCCAAACCTGATGGACTTCTTTGAGACAGTTACCAAGGCTATAGATGAGGGAAAGGTGGTACACACAGCCTACCTAGACCTCGCAAAGGCCTTCGACACCATTCCCCATTCTGGTATTATAGACAAGCTCACCAGCCTGAACATAAACCCCTATGTCACAAGATGGGTTGCCAACTGGCTCACGGACAGAACCCACATGGTGAGAGTTGCGGGAGCTAGGTCCGACTCTAAATCGGTTACAAGTGGAGTTCCCCAGGGCTCAGTCCTAGGACCCCTCCTGTTCGGCATATACTTCTCAGAGGTACAGGCAAGCACAGGAAGACTATGACTAACCAAGTTCGCAGATGACTGCAAACTAGAGGCTATAATTGACTCTCTAGCTGACACAGACATTCTCCAAAAGGGTCTCACTGAGACGGATATCTGGTGTCAAAATCATGGCCTCAAGCTAAATGCCAAAAAGTGCATAGTCATCCCCTTTGGAAAAAACAAAGTACCCACAAACTACCACATAGGTGGTAGTCCCCTAAATACAGAAGACGTAATAAGGGATCTGGGGAACCAAGTAGATAATAATCTCACCTTTGATAATCACATTGCCAAAGTAGTTAGAAAATCCTTCTGCGTGGCCCACCTAATCACAAAAGGGTTCGCATCCAGATCAAAAGAGGTAATTGTGCCCATCTACTCATCACTCATCAGACCCATCATAGAGTACAACGCCCCATTTGGGATGTACCTTACAAGACACCTGCAACAGCTGGAAAGACCACAGAAGTACCTCACCAAGAGGATCACTGGACTCAAACAGATGCCCTATGCAGCCTGACTGAAGAAACTCCAGCTGTACTCGGTTGCATACTGCCTACTCAGAGTTGATCTCTGCCTGACATACAAGGCCATGTCCAACCCAGAATTGATGGACATGCTCCACCTAAAAAAACCTTATCCCCGTGAGCCACATACTCTAGGGATCTAAACCTCACCACAACAATAAATAGGACATGCTGGAGGGATAGATTGCTGCCCCAGATACTTCCCATGCTTTGGAACAAGATCCCAATCTACATTAGGCAGAGCTCCTCGCTAATACTCTTCAAAAGAAATCTTGACGAGTGGATGGGAAACAGAAAGTTTACCTCAGGAATCACTTCAGTGGATCTGCTGGACAGAGGCACAGGGAACTAATCTAAGGGGGCGGTGAAAGCCAACACATTCTGGCTAGGCTTATAAATGTCTTTGGGCAGATAGCCTAGTACATACCTATGAACCTATGACTAGGTTGAACACATGGAAGTTGAGTGAAGGGAAAGAACAACAGTTCAAGGAATTATTCAGGGTGCCTCAGAAAGAAGAGGAAATAGGTGGAGGTGAAGAAGGATGGCAGCGCCTCAAGACAGTATGTGTGAGGACTATAGAACAGATATGCAACCAAGCCAGGTATGGAAATAGGGTACATAAGGAAAGCTGGTGGTGGAATGCAGAAGTCTAGGAAGCTATCAAAAGACAGAGGGAATGTAGGACAAAGTAGAATACAGAAGAGATGGACGAAGCTAAAAAGGCATACTGGCTGGCTAACAAAGAGGCTAAGGGAGCAGTTGCAATAGTGAAGAACAAAGCATCAGAGGCAATCTACCAGCTTCTAGAAAGTGACTCAGTAGATGTCACAAAGAAACTGTATCAGGTTGCAAGGCAAAGACAGAAAGATGAAAAAATGGTCATCAGAAACGGCTGCAACCTGTTCACCAGTCCAGAGGACATTAAAGACAGATGTAAGGAGTACTTCCAGCAGCTTCTGAATGAAGAAAACCTGGCAGAAGCTTTACTGCCCCAATGCCCAGCCTACAGTGAAAGAATAAGAGGAGCCCACACTAGAAGAAGTAAATACAGCACTAAGGAAAATACAGTCAGGGAGAGCAGCAGGTGAAGTCACAGCAGATATGGTCTAGATGTTGGATGAGTTAGGGGAAACATGACTCCAGAGAGAAGTATATATTGAGAAAGGCATATCCCACATAACTGGAGAATGAGCATACCAGAGATATTGTACAAGAGTAAAGGGGATATTTAGAACTGTGGGCAATATAAATGTAACAAACTCCTTTTACCCTGTATGAAATTTCTAGACAGGGTGATCGATAAATGAATACACAAAGTGGTAGACTTAGAAGATGAGCAGTTCAAATACAGATCAGGATGCAGCACAACTGACCTGATGTTTGCAATGAGACACATAGTTGAGAAGGAGCTACAAATGAGGAAAGACTCCAAATGAGCATTCCTAGACTTGCAGAAAACATATGACAAGGTCCTAAGAAAGCTGATTTGGGGAGTTCTGCAATGGTTTGAAGTCCCAGAAACATTGGCAGAATTAGTCCAGGCTGTGTGATAGGCTCCAGTAATAGAAATATGAACAGTGTTCAGACTCACAGAGGGGTTGCCAGTGGTAGTGGGTGTGCATTAGGGTTGAGCTTTGACTGAGCACACTGTAATTCACACTGTTGATGAACTACATTAACCAAGAATCTGGAGAGGACAGATCAACAGTGTTGCAGTATACAGATGATGTGGCATTACAAGCAGACTTTAAACAAGAACTTCAGCAAAGGATAGGGGAATGAAATGTAAAATAGGGAAGATAGGCAAGCTTTGAAAGCTTTACAGGACAATGATATGATTGTGATTAGACCTGCTGACAAAGGTGGAGCAGTGGTTGTGTTAGATCAGGCATACTATCATTCTAGCATATGTGACATGCTGTTAGATCTTGACACATACATGAGTTTAACCACTCCTCAATTGGATAGGATAATCAAGGATGTTCATGATAATCTTTATGACATGTTATTGTCTAATGTCATTGATACTGATTTATATAGTTATTTCCTTATAGAGAAACCTTTAATACACACTTTTAGGGGTCTCCCTAAAATACACAAAATTTGGAGAACCCTCCTTTTAGACGTATTGTCTCCAGCAGAGGTTGGTTGACCGAATCCATATCTATTTATTTAGAAAAACAGCTAAGACCATTTGTGGAGTCAACTAGTTCGATTTTAAGGGACACTCAGCAGTTTTTGGAAACACTTTCGACTTACATTGAGCTTAATCATATGAATGAAGCAGATTACATGGTTACACTAGATGTTATGTCACTTTTTACTAGCATACCAAATGACACTGGTATTGAATATTTCAGATTATTCTTGATACAGAAAGGAATGAACAATGATCACATTATTAAATGTGCAATGTTGATGGATTTAATTCTTACTAATAATGTGGTTACATATGATGATAAATATTTTTTACAAACCACAGGCATAGCAATGGGAACCCCTTGTGCTAACTCTTATGCAAATCTTGTTTTAGCATATTGGGAGCATACCTATATTTTAGAACATATGTTTTTTCTAAATTCATAAAGTATTATAAACGCTTTGTGGATGATGTTTTTCTTATATGGGGAGGGGATTTAAGTACCCTCAGTGATTTTATTACCTACATCAATGGAACAACTTTTTAAACTCTTACTGAAAAATGGTCCAAAGATGGGATTGAATTTTTGGATGTATTGTTGAAGAAACAGAATGGCCAAATAATCACTGAGGTATATAAGAAACCCTGCAGAAGGAATGCCCTTCTGCATCGAGATAATATGCATCCCTCACATATACATAAAAATATCGTTAAGAATCAAGCATTAAGGACCTCTCGTTTAACTAGTGAAGATCATGTTTTTGATAACGCTATTGGTGATGTAAGAATGGACTTTATAGAAAGAGGGTACCATCCAGGTGATTTGAAAGCAATACATGAAACAAAATGAGATAACCTTGGAAAACCTTACATTAGGAGAGGAGGCCAGACACTAGTGATGCCAAGAGCTATTGTCCCTCCATGGAGAAATAGGTTAGTAATCCTGTATACAAACAACAATAAGAAAGTAACGAAGATAATTAGGAATAATTGGAATTTGTTATTGTTGGATGATCATATAAAGGATGTAGTAGGCAATATTCCAAGGCTGAGTTACAGGAGTACTAGATCATTGAAGCGAATCCTCTGTTATGATAAGAGGAACAAGAAAGAGCTTCATTCTATTAGAAAAGGAACTTTTTCTTGTCGCAACTGTAACCAATGTGGTTTTATAGCTAATACAAATAGCTTTACACATCCAGATACACATTTAACATATGAATTTAACCATTACACTGATTGTAAGTCAAGGAGTTTAGTTTACTTAGCTATTTGCCAAAAATGTAACGGCTTCTATGTGGGAAAGACGAATAGGACCCTGAGAGAGAGAATTAGAGAGCATATTTTTGCCATTAATAAGGAGAATGAAGGAAATGCAATAGCTAGACATATAATCCATAATGATACTACACATAGTTTTAAGTTTTCAGTTCTTGAACTAATATATCCTACGGTGAGATTAGGTGACATAAGAAATTATACTGAAAAAGAAGAAGGGAAATGGATTATTAAATTACAGGCTGACAGGGGACATGGGTTGAATGAAAGGGTCTCCCTGAAACCATACCTTATGGACTGTGCATTGAAGCATTAGGCTTTTCCTACTCAGTATATAATCTTTATTTGGTTTTAAAGCATATACATGTTTTTATATTGGATATTTATACACATATATTTTTGAATTAGTATGCATTTGTTGTTTTTTAGGTGCCTTTTTGATTAGGATATGTATGCTGATATATGCATGCACTAACACTTTAAAATTCTTATACCGTGTTTTTATTGGTTGTTTGGTATGAGAATGAGTATTTAAATGATTTTTTACACATTTAATTTGAAAGTCTGATGAAGCGTTCTTGGGAACGCGAAAGTGCTTACTTTGAGACAATAAACTGAGCTTAATATCATTGCTCTGCTTCGACTGTCGTGGTGTACCTTCTATCTTTATTTTGTTTCCCATTTGTTTGGTTTGGAGGTACTTTATCCATTTGGTGTTTCTTTTTTCCATGTAGAAATGGGGTAAAGGGGGTTCATGATGTTGATGATGATGATGATGATGATGATGATGATACTCGTTAGACCAAAAAAAACTTAAAGCTGTTAGTTCATAAAACTGAGAGGGGGACCTGAATGAACAGCCATCGTCATCTGCTGTCTGACAGAGACAGGATTAATGTGATGAGTTACTTAGATAGCCCAACAAGTGTCTTTAGACTGACATGACTAATGATACCTGAGACAGATTTTGTGTGTGTGTGTGTGTGTGTGTGTGTGTGTGTGTGTGTGTGTGTGTGTGTGTGTGTGTGTGTGTGTGTGTGTGTGTGCGTGTGTGTGTGTGTGTGTGTGTGTGTGTGTGTGTGTGTGTGTGTGTGTGTTTATTTGCATATATATCTATCTATATATAGATAAATACAGATATATACATATAAAGGCAGATATATCACACACACACGCACACACACACACACACACACACACACACACACACACACACACACACACACACACACACACACACACACACACACACACAGATATATATATATATATATATATATATAAGTTTTTATGCAAAGGAAAGAACTTCTCTTTCATTTTCAAACATATCCATCCAGACAATAATGAATACATACATGATTGCCCTATCTAATGCTGAGACAGAAAAATAAGTCTTAAATATTTTTCATAATAAAAGAACTGTGGGGGGAGTAATGAACCTACAGGCTTCCTCACAATGTGGAAGCAGAGCCTTAACATCCTAAGACACTCATCCACATATACAAGAGAATGCGTGCACGAACACACTAATAACATTGAACATTCATAGCTACTTTTGAACTATGGCAATAATGACGGAAGTGACAGTGGTGTATGAAAGTTAAACACTTTTGGAATGAATCCCTACTCCTGTTAGTAGTAAAGGCAGGAGAGTATGAATCATCTGTTGCCAAGCAGGCATTCACTTAGGTGCTCCAGTCTACATGTGTACATCTGCCTATTCCTTTCGGTATCTCCACGGGCTACATACACAAAAAGAGTAGTATGTTATAATGTTGTATGGTATGCAGTACCAGCTTACATGTGTAGCTAACATAAGGGGTGTACATTTAGTACATAAATGACGCCCATTGTTTAATTCCAACCTACCTATCAGTGTAGGAGGTAAGGACTGCAGGCACCTAATGTCACTGTAATGGTGACAGCATTGCTCTCCCATGCATAGGTGCCAGTTGCACAAGTGTTAGACCTGGACTAAACCATTCCAGGCTTCAGTCTTATACTGAGGCCTGTTGTTGTGGCTGTAATCCTGGTGGAAGAGATGTAGAAATATTTTTGACTTCTCCACACAACATCATTGCACTCTAAAAGGAACAGTACCCTCTCTTTCTCCAGTCATGATATCTCACCTTGAAGAACCTTAGAGAAAAATGGCAACAACTGGAGTTCAAATCAAGTCTCACTTGTCCCATCTACTGTGTACTGACAGGCATCAGTGGACACTTCATTTGCAGGATGCACACCAGGCTTAGCTAATATAAGTACTGCATTATTATGACTCATAACAGCACTTTAAATTTGAAACATCGCAGTCTTCAATCTCTGTACCTGATATAAAGAAAGTAGACACTATGTGACTCAAGGTACAGACAGTTAAAATTTAAATTACAATATCCCCCCCTGGAAGCAAGTCCTGGGTCATGTGTCTGCATTACTCCCCACAAGGACCCAGGAGTGTGCATAGTACTGATGTGACATTTACACAATGTTTAGCAAGTTTTTTGTCTTGCAGATTGAATGATTCTGAAATAATAATGAGCTCAGACTTAATTAGCATAATCATCACACCCAGCCAGGTAACTCTACATGATATTAGCACAATGAGATGCAAGGAGGAAACCTCTGGAACTTGGAATCAGATTCCTGCATAAGATACATTTTAAAAGGAAAATTTCTTCAACAAAAATATATCTGCTTGTATACATTAAGTGCTACTTTTTACAACTCGATTATTTGTGCTACTTTTAACTGTTATTCAACCTAGTGACAATAAGGGATGTTACGTTTGCCAGTGCTTTTAACTGTGTTGGCCAAGGTGTATTGAGATGGGAACTGCAAGGTTACAGCAATTACAGGACTGCAAAATTGTTAACTTTGATGGAAGACACACTCAAGTGCTCATACACAGAGCAATGTTCAATACAAAATTATAGTATTGTGTGCATTGTACATATCTTAGCAGCCACAATATTTGTAACAGTAATAGTAACAGGCATTTGTCCTTGGGCAGTTGCAATTCATTGATTACTTTTTGGGAGATGTGCGCTGTAAACCTAGATACGTGACATTGCTTACAGACTGTGGATGCAATGTATTACTGTCGGACACAAAAACAGCATACTATATAGCCAATGAGGATACCAGTGGCGTTAGGATTTGTAAGGGTCATGCAGAAGCAAGGCTGTTAATTCCACTGTTTTCCACACCAACAAAGCAATGCCTAAAATACAGGCCAAGCAGAAAAAGAGTAATGCATCTGCTGGAACATCATCATCTACAAGTAAAACAGAATTCTCTGAAGTGGAGAATGAGGTGTTACTCTAAGACCTTTCCATGACCAACAGCTCTTTGGCCAACATGCAGCTGACCAGACCTGCTGTGATTATGCCTGGGAAAAAATTGTCACCAATGTGAATGCAGTTGGTGGACAAGACTGCAGTTACAAGTTAGTGCACCAAAGGGCCACCAATCTGATATGGGGTTCTTAACAAAGGGCACAAGTCCTGGCACAGGAATATTGGGCAACAGGTCATCAAGTAGGCCACCTCTTATAGAGACAAAGGAATTCCTGGTCTCTCTCAAAAACAGTCAAACCTCTACTGAGTCCCACAGTGTGGTGCTGGATGTTGGGACAAATCTGTCAGGCCACAAAGAGTATCCACTGCAGATGCCCCAAGTATGTGGGCTTACTTCCATGTATAAATAACAATAATAAAACTTAATTAAAGCTGCCTGAATTAAAGCTGTCTAACTTATGGTATATAAGTATATCAGGGATTCAACAGCCAAATCCATTTCCACAAGGTTTACTCATAGGGTATTACTATTTAGCAAATTTATATTTGTAAAACTCTCATGTGCATGCATAGCTGTAGTGCTGGTCATACTTTCATTGAATATTTTATGATTTGGTGTATCCACAGGTGATTCTTTATCCAGTATCAGCACTGTGAAACTGCCATAGTCTGATGGTGGAATATCTGCAGGCTCTGATAATGAGGGCAGGGATGAGTCAGGGAGTACAGCCTGTGTTCTGGACCACAGCATCCCCAACACAGACCACAGACACATACTCTATGCCTGTAGACACCCAGGCATCCTGGATATCGCAGAGAGGACAGGCTGATAGGGTGCTATCAATATGGGAAATGTTCTGCCCCCCAGCAGGCAGATGTCTGAATCTGTCCTTAGCAATCATGTGCAGAGAAGTCTACACAAAGGGGATTGGTAGTGTTGCTTGCTGGAAATATGGTTACTGTCCTATCCTTGAGGTTGGTGGGTCAATGGCCAAAACCCAGTGTTTGTGCAGAGCCATGATGGAGGCACAGGCTACTACCACCACAGCCATGGCAGAAATAGTGATGGTGATCCAGGGCATATGTGATGGCCTATGGAACTTCACATCCTATATATGTGATTCTTTGAATAGACTAAATCACACACTAGAATGTGCAATGTCTTCTCTGGTTCACCTAGGAGGGGTGAGGGGCCATCCTCTGAGCAGTCTTCTGCTATATCCACAGATATTACCCAAAGTGACAATGGATGAGTAATATTCCTGCAGTGCAAGAAGTTCCATAGACACATCAGTTGTGGAGGTGTTTGCTCCCAGAATCGGATGTTCCCATGGTTGTGGCCACCATTGTAGTGGCACGTCTCATAGTAGATGTCATTCAAGGTCATACAACACACCAGCCTGGGTTGTGGTATATCCAGTGCAACTTCTGGTAGATCCATCTCTCATGGGTGTAGATGTGCACAGGCTGATAATGCCACTATCATGTATGCCCTAGACCAGTCCAGTAGACCAAACTGCAGTGCTGAAACTACTGCTGAAGTTGTTTCTCAGCAAACCCACATTCTCACACCACAGCCCCAGTACATCACCTGCGTTCACTGACTCTGGCCCTTCTCACCCTTAAAGGCCCACCTTCCATACTGATATTTCACGGAAAGTACTTTTTACTGTCATACTGGTCTGCACTCACACAAATTCACTTCCTTGTGAAACACATGTACTCCTGTGCTCTCTTCTCCACCCGTGTAAATGGTGATAACTGTGCCTTACCCTTTGTACATTATTACTTTGGTCATCTTTGTTTGATGCACAGCATGGTCTGCCTATGCATAGGTAAGCACAGTATGGTGTTGACCTTGTGTGTATCATTTTTACTGTAGTGTATCTGCTTAATTATTGTATACAGTGTTCTAAAGCTATGTACAAGTTGCTGCCTCTTCACTAGTACCACAGCATACTATGCCCACCTCCATTTAGCACAATCATCCTCACCTGCTGGCTCCTCATAAGACTCTGCCTTCTGAGTGAATGTTTTAGATGACAATGGATTGACAGTTGCCATTGGGGAGTTTTTCTTTCTCTTTTTTTCCCCTTGTTGTGAGTCAGGGACATGACCCCAGTTTTGCAGTATGGCCCTTAGGAGTTTACTTGATGTACATAGTTTAAGGCTTGGTAGGATTGTTCTTGTTGTTAACTTTTTTATAAAGTGTTCCAATGGATGTGGAGGTGAAGATTCACCACTTTCATGCACTTTCTCAAATTGTTCCACAATTCCTGCACATTATCCTTAAATCCTGACAGCTGAATAAAAGGGGGGGGGTCAACCTCCATGGGACAAAACTACTAGCACTAGCTAGAAGTGGAATAACTTTTAACATTAACATTTTTCTGCCCTGACCTATTACAGTTCATTAATCCCAGTCAGATTTTCTCCATGTGACGAGATGGGCCAACTATGAGAAACAGCCCTTAGTGAGTATATAGATTATTCATACAAATAGGATAACTAATTCCTTAAAGTTCCTTAGAGTTCCTAGCATCATGAAATATAAAGCTGGTTATGAAGCCTGTTAAATATTTTGGGCTTTTTCCTTAATTAATGGTAATCTACCCCAACGTAATTCCTTTACAAGAAATTCACCTTTCTGTTGTTGAGTATGCTAAGCTGTCTCAGGCAGGGTTTGCACTGTTCAGTTCTTTGCTCCGTGGTGTGGGATGTCACAGAGGAGTAGGGAGTCTGACTGCCATGTATGGGAAAGATATCCAGGTTTGGAGTTTCTTTATAGATACTGTGGGCTGCTCTGTAGGAGTGAATTTTATGTGAGGGATTAGGTCTAGTCACTTATAACTAGTTCTCTTTTATATCAGATTTCAGTTGGAAATTTTTAAAAAGAATGTTGATCAAATTATGGAAAACCTTTGTGAGAAAATGCTATGGACTAATGATTTAACCCATTAATATCACCACAGCTTAGTACATATTTTAGCAAGAAATTTCTTACTGCCAATAGTTCATATCCTAAATAATGCCGATCGCAACTTAGGTTTACTACACCTGGGATCTGTACAGGTGTCTCCAAATCCAACCTATATCTTCTCCATGCTGGATAGTACTCGATTGCATATTTATAAACTTGATATTACAAGGAATTGGTGGGTATCTGACAGCCATTGTTGGTTTTCTTCTTACCACTATCTCACCATGAGCTATTAATAGTATTTATTCCCCTTCTAGCTAGTGCTGATACTTTGTCCCATGGAGGTTGACCCCCTTTTTAATCAGCTGCCAGAATTTAAGGATAAAGTAAAGGAACTGTGGAACAATTTAAGAAAGTGCATGTGGGTGGTAAATCTTCACCTCCACATCCTTTGGAGCAATTTAAAAAAAAAATCTTTATTAAATTTGACATTTTAAAAAGTGACATAGATTATATCATTACTTTGTAGTCTTTTATGTGAATATTAAAACCTTATTCATTGGTGAATTAGTGTGTCTCTCCTGCTTTTCCTGCTGGACTACCTGGTTTTGCCTGTGCTTTTTTTGGTTCATTTGTTATATCAGGATTTAACCGCAGTTGGTGTAATAAACCACAACTTTGCATGGGTATATCAGTATTACCCATGGATGGTGTAATAATTCACGACTGTGCATGGCTATATCATGATTTAATTATGGTTGGTGTAATAATCCACAACTGCATGGGTATAACAGGATTTAACCGTGGTTGGTGTAATAATCCACGACTGTGCATAGGTATATCAGAATTTACCTATGGTTGGTGTAATAATCCACAAGTGTGCATGAGTATATCAGAATTTACCCACGGCTGGTATGGTTTGAATTAAACAAAGCTAATCATGGGTAAATCCTGATATACCCACAGACAGGACTGGGTTATTGCTTTTATACAATAACATTATTTAAGAAAGAAATGTTTCACCTTTCTTAAATAATACAGTTGTATAAGGGGACAGCTGTCTTCTTCTGCATTGTATTCACTATTCTGATGTACTACACATGCATATGGGACTGACATTCCCATCACTGCACAGTACATCAGAGCAGAAGAGGTGGAGAAAACAGAATCTCTGTTGCTGTTTTAGTTTTTTTTTTTTTTTTTTAACTGTTAAAAACAGACATTTACATGGACAGCAGTGTCCCTGCTCGACAGTGGCACAGGAAAATAGTTTTCTTGGGTGGAGTAAGCCAGGGAACCTTGTTGGCTAGGCTTACGTAGGCCCTTGGACTGATAGCCTAGTACCTACCTATGAACCTATGACGGGGCAAAGACATGAGGAAAATCAGGTATGCTTCTGTTTAAAGTGTGACAGACAATCACACCTCAAAGGATAATCCTAGTATTGCCAGCAAATAATATGAGTAACCCAGTGAAGACAAAAAGTGTGGCAATAAATGAACCAGGCAGTTCAAATAAAAATATAACCATATAGCATAAAATAAAAAAAAAAATCTTTAATGAAGAAAGTAAGCGCTTTCATATAAGAGCTTCTTCAGACCAAAAGATCCTTCAACATACAATCCATTTAAATATTGTTCATCAGCCAATCAAAATGCATATGTGGAAAGACTTGAGAATGGCCTTATCAATACTGGAGTTTATAGGAAACAATGCTACAGGAACACACTGTTGTATAGGAACAGCATGCATCCCCAGTATATATTTGGGAACATCATAAAGGGACAAGGGATGATAGCATCTAGATGAAATGCTATGGATGAAGGGTTCCAAGAAGAATTAGTTAAACTTAGAGAAAGATTAATGGAGAGGGACTACAGTTTTCCTGACATAGAGAGGAATCTGTCATAGGTTCATAGGTTAGTACTAAGCTAACTGCCCTTGCGAGCCATTTTAAGCCTAGCCAATTATGCCTTGTGAGATTTAAGCCTTGCACCTTGTGTTTGTAAGGCAAACACCTTAACCATTAAGCCACTCTCCCAACCTGTCAGAACGCAATAGTCTTAGGATGGATAGAGCTAGACCTTACTTTTCATCCAGCACTGATAATACACAACAGGAGATGGGTACATCTATGTCAACCCCTGTTAAGGTACCCTTGTTTTTCACCATGGATACTAAGTCCATCACTGATATTATAAATAAGAATTGGAGGGTATTAATAACAGACACAGATGCTAGGGAAGTTGTTGGGAACATCCTAAGTTCATTTTTAAGAACAAATATAACTTGAAGAGACTTTTGTGCCATCCAAATAATAATGGCAGAAATGTTGAAGGAATACCTGGCACATATCCATGTGGTAATTGCAATTTCTGTCATTATATGGATACGTCTGCATTTTTTGTACATCCAGATACAGGTCAACATTTTACATTTGATATCTGTGCCAACTGTAGAACACCGCACGTTGTGTACCTTGCCCGGTGCACAGCGTTTGGATTGTACTATACTAGCAAAACGAATAGAGTTCTTAGAGACAGGGTGAGAGAACATGTATATAATATAAGGGTTAAACTTCTCACAAATGCCTTAGCTAAGCATGTCATGATGTCAGGGGAAGATCACCAATTTGTATTTATGGTAATAGATAGTTATACCTACTATACGTGAAGGAGATGTTAGAAATATGAACAAAAGTAAAGAAGTAAAATGGATCATTAGACTGAGGGCAGACAGAGGGAAGGGCTTAAATGAGAGGGCATCCATCAAGCCCACATTAAAATCGAGGAAACTATCAGTTAAATAGCAAGTGTGTCATGCCTGCACAATATTCTGTTCATGATAATATGTTGTTAAATATAAATATATGCACATAAGGAAATATTTGAATCAAATGGAAGTTTTGAATAAGTCTATTGAATATATATATTTCTATATATATTTTTATATATGATAATATGTTTTTGGAAAGATGTACAGGGATTTTTAGGTATGATAATATGCTGCTAGAAATATGTATTTGAATTTTTATGGTGTTTTAGTATGTTTTTGCAGAATTGTAGGCTTACATGGGTTTTTTAAGTCTGAGAAATGGCGGGTAC
Source organism: Protopterus annectens (assembly GCF_019279795.1). NCBI lineage: Eukaryota > Metazoa > Chordata > Ceratodontiformes > Protopteridae > Protopterus > Protopterus annectens. The sequence goes on along the minus strand of NC_056730.1, from coordinate 341,575,175 downwards.
TACTTTAAATAAATGTAATTAAGTCATATGCATTTTGATTGGATGATGAACAATATTTAAATGGATTGTATGTTGAAGGATATTTTGGTCTGAAGAAGCTCTTATGTGAAAGCACTTACCTCTTTCATTAAATATTTTATTTTTATTTTAGGCTATATGGTTATATTTTTATTTGAACTGCCCAGTCTGTTTATTGCCTCACTTTTTGTCTTCACAGGGTTACTCATGCTTCTGTTTTAGTTTTGCAGAGTATAGCTGATTTTTTCATATTTTGGTCTGTCCTCCAATATATGGCAGTGGAAAAGTTCTGACCATTCAATAGTACTTCAGCAGCCAGACATTTTTCTATTGGTATATGCTCAGTTTACAGCCGTTAGGCTAGTTGAGCTATCTAATCAGTGTGTTCATTTTTTACTAATCCAAAATAAATAACAATGGTAAGGCAAAAAATCCAGTGAGCATAACGTTAAAAAGTATAATGCAAAAATAAGATCACTGGAACCATAATACAGAATGTACTGGTTTAATTTAAACAATAAAACACAATAAAAATACATGTAATAAAACACAAGTGCAAAAACACACTTTCGCCCTTCATGCAGATAATAAATGAAGATAAAGACATGCTTTAAATATTAAAAGCTTAACATGATTTATTCAATTCAGTGAACCTGTCTTTGTAATTCCTTTAAGTGAGGTTTTAAAGTGACCATACAGTTTAAGCCTGGTGGAGTGTGTGCTCTAAGAATACATTTGAGCTCTTCCTGTTCTGTAAAATGTACAATGTCACCTCCTCTTAATGATTCTTAAAATGGACTTAAAATTATAAACTTAAGAGTATGTATTTGATCTGTTTCTGTACTATGCCTGAATAGTAAATTAGTTGCAATATTTCTTTATATTTCTGAAATGTGACCACCAATCCATTCTTTAAGTTTCCGGTTGGGTTTACCAACATGATAAGTTTCACACTGATCACACTTAGCTAAATATACTAAATTGCTTGTATTGCAGTTACCATAAGCCTTAAGTTCAAAATCTTTACCATTTATTTGATGTTTACATGATTTATATATATAATGTATATATATATATATATATATATATATATATATAATATATATATATATATATATATATATATATATATATATGTATATATATATATATATATATATATATATGTGTGTGTGTGTGTGTGTGTGTGTGTTGACAATAAATACAAATATTACATTTAAAAGTTCCATGTTTGGTACTGTAGAAAATTTGTTGAGTAATAGGCTGCTCTTTGTAACACAACTTATTCTTCAGATTAGTATTTCTCCTGTAACTAAACTATGGTCTATCATTTAAGAATGTCTTCAACTTAGGAACATCCATCAGAATGGGCCAGTATTTGTATATAATTCTTTTAACAGCTGCTGTATTTTTATTATATGTCAAACTGTATCTGTGTCTATGTGCAGGTTCTTTAGTAGGTTTAACATTGTGACCTTTGCTATGAAACAATGGTTGAGTTTCTGCTGTACGTTTATTAACAATTTCATTTTTAATATTCTGTGTGATATTACATTTGTAAACTCCTCATATAAAGTATTGAGCTACAGTTAGTAGTTGATATTCCTTGCTGTTATCTAACATATTTAGCTTGGCCACTCTTGTTAACTGATTTTTAATGATGTTGTTATAAATAAATAGGGGGTACATACTTGTCTTATTTAAGAATGTGTTTCTTTTTACAGACTTCTTAAATAATGTAGTATCAATACCACCATTTTCATTCTTAATTAATCTAATACCCAGAAAATTGAGTTCACAATCTGAAATTTCACTTTTGAATTTTAAAAAATTAGTGGCATTAGAAATATAAAGCATAAGTTCATCAAAAGCTGTTTTTGTAACTTTCCAAACTAAGAACAGGTCATCAACAAATCACTTATAAAAAAACAACATTGTGTTTATAAGGATTTTCTCTTAAAATATATTGCTTTTCCCTGTATAACATTATAATATTTGCATATATATATTTGTGACGGGGGCACCCATTGCAATACCTTTATCTTGTTTATAAAGCTGTTGTTAGAATAAAAAGACATTATTAGTAAGAACTAAATCTAATAACTCACATATATTCTCAGTTTCAGCATTGCAACATTCTGAAAAGTCAACCAAATACTTTTTTCACATTCTGAATGCCTATTTGATAGGGTATAACTGTAAAAAAGCGAGTCAATGTCCATGGTCATAAAATGACAACCTCTTAAGTCCTTACCTATAACTGAGAGAGAAAGTTAGCCATTTCTTTTATAATAGTACTTGTCTTAAAAAGGTTCCCTCTAAGTTTTGTATACAGACATTTTGAGACAGGTTCTGTGACCCATCCTCTGGCTGATACAATGAGTCTCATTGGAGGGTTAGTGAGTGATTTGTGAATCTTCGGTATGCCATACATAACAGGAGTCTTAGGTGATTCAGTCTTTAAATAATTATACATATCATGCCCAGTACATTCACTAGTATGCATGACTTGCAAACTTTGGTCAATATGTTTTATCTCATAGACATTTCATCTATTAATTGATATATCATCATCTGCATTCAACAAATCATTCATTGCCTTTAAATAAAGAGTGTCTAACACAACCACTCCTCCACCCTTGTCTGCAGCCTTTAACACAATATTTGAATTCTTAACTAATAAATTTAATACTTGCATATGTTCAAAGTTAGAGTTGTGAAACATTAAGAGGAGGTGAGTGGTGACATTGTACAATGTACAGAACAGGAAGAGCTCAAATGGATTCTTAGACTCAGAGCACATATTCCACCAGATTTAAACTGTATGGTCACTTTAAATCTTCACTTAAAGGAATTACAAAGACAGCTTCATCGAATTGGTTAAATCATATGATTTTAAGCCTTTAGTATTTAAAGCATGTCTTTATGTTCATTTATTATCTGCCTGAAGAAGCCATAGAGCAAAAATGTGTTTTTGCTCTTGTGTTTTATTGTGTGTATTTTTCTTGCATTTTATTATTTAAATTAAATCAGATCATTCCATATTGTGGTTCCAGTGATCTTATTTTTGCATTACGCTCATTTGTTAATAGTAATGACCTGTTATTGTATAATATTGTTCATTCATTTAAAATATTTTACCCTTTGCTTTTTTCATCTTTTGTAATGCCGTTAGATATGCTTTGCCCATAAAGTTTATTGTAATCATTTTCCTATTTCTGTTACTTCTGTTTTCAAACAATATTATGGGGTAATGAGGTTAGACGCCAACAGAGTACTGCTCTCACCATTTTCTGGGATTTACAAACATCTTCTCATTGTAGTAGCCGATTCTGCACAAAGATCAACCGCCACTGGGTAGGGGAGATGCAGAAACACAAAGCATGTAACTGAGGCAGGCTGATAAATATCCCAGCCCGTTTAATATACAGATAATGGTATAATGACATGGAAATGAGAAACATTTCTAAAATGAGGATGATGGCAGATGCAAATGAGTCTAGTTAATTTGGCAGGCAGCTCAGAAATGCATGTATTTCTTGTAAAGATACATCACTGCTCGAGTTTTTGACCACAGGTTCTGCAGTTAAAGGAGAGAGATCAGAAAAGCATATGCATGGCAGCTGCTGAATTAGTAAATATGTATATGCAAGAGGATGTTGTCACTGACAGGAGTCACAGAGGTACATGCTGTTGCACTTGGCATCTTCAGTTCGTTCATCTACACCTAACGTACCATGCCATCTGTGACAAAGAAATTGTGGACTGCTACCATGTGTGTAGAGGCAGCATGCAGGAGATGGTCAAAATGTGTCACCTTATACGTAAGCTTGTGGGATGCATGGAGTACCCGACCCTGTGGATAACAAGGTATGTTTGGCATTGAGAATATTAGCTACAGGGGACCTTCAGCAACTAAAGCAGGGCATGGTGGGTGAATCTCAGGCATCTGCCACAAGGGTACTGCAACATTTCCTTGATGTCATACTACAGCATTTGGGGAAGTATATGTGGTTTCTACACACTATAAAAGAGAAATGCAACCCCAAGCAGGCTTTTTATGGCCTAGCCAAGGTCTCTGAGATGAGAGGAGCCACTGGTTTCATCCCTTTGCAGTAAATGCCCCACCTGGGAAGCTGAAACAATAGCATATCAACCATAAGAGGTTCTACTCCATCAGCTACCAAGTGGTCTGCCATTCACAAGAACAATATACAATGCATCAACAGACCACTAAGACAGTGTCCATTACCCCCACATCTGGCACACATGTGACTTATATCAGTGGTTTGCGCAGGGTGATTTTTCTTAGTGGCATCTTATTAGCAGTGTTGAATATGCCCTAGAGCCACTGCTAGAAACCTACAGACCATAGCAAACAAGGCATACAACTCTCTCCTGTTACAATCAAGAGTTATTGCAGAACTTGTGTTTGGACTGCTAAAAGCTCACTTCCACTATTTAAATGTCTCTGGTGGCATGCTACACTATGACCCTGGAATACGCAGTAAAATCATTGAAATGTGTGCAATTTCAGCAAGGGAGAGACATTCAGAATAAGAAAGTCCTGGAGCCAGCAATGGAGGAGATGTCGGATGAAGAGCCCGGCTGCACTGGATGACTACATGAGACAAAGCCAAAGGCAGTAAGCTGTGGCAGTGGTTAAAGTGGTAGCATCTGGACCATAATTATGGGCCAGAATAGGAATACCATATAATAGTAAAATGATGCATGCAGTGCAACACCCTGACTGTGTCATACCATGCACAGACCAGCTACACTATACATCAGATGCAGTCTAACCAGGTAATAGAGTACTGAGTTCACTGTACAGTTGTCATCATAAGCACAAGTGGAGAGAGCCACAATAATAACTTTCAACAATGGGAGGGGGGCTGAAGGTTAATGCTGCATATAAACATGTAAGGTATGAGCAGGTGACTGGTGTCGGTGTGCATGAGCACATCTCAAGCAAACAATGCTGCACTGTGCTGAGGTATGAGTGACATGTCTAGTGCACCTGCAGAAGATGCATGCACTGACCATGCAAGGCCCTATCAACAGGGATGCCCTCTCTTGGGAAGGTCACAGGCATGATCCACAGCACACAAAGAAGATGGAGTGCTCTATGAACAAGAACAATGGGATGTGCTATGGGTGGTCTCAGCACAAACACACCATTTATGTCTATATCCATGATGCCCTACAGTGCACTCAACACTAGATGGTAGAGTTAATGTGGTGGCACTACAAGTCCTAGATCATGCCCTCCTCCTGTTGTGGTGGACGTCTTCTGCAGAGGGGACGTGGACTGTGCATGGGAAGACTAGTGGCCATGACTGTTGGTTACACAGGGCAACTGCAGAATACAGACTCCCTATCCAGCCTGACTGTAATGCTGCACATCTGGCCCAGACACTCCCACAGGTCATCACACAGACCGCATACTACCCCAACCAGGTCAGCTATGGCTGCATTCATCTCTGTCTATCACTGTATAATGGCTTTGCAAAAATGCTAAATAGCAGCTATAAAGACAATCAGATATGGAAAGGGTCAGTAGCCATGGCATGCTCACCCAGAAGCACACCAACCCCTGAGGTTTTCACATAGTCAGTGGAGCTGGCAGCAAATGAGGTTGACTCTGTAACATGAGTTTAGACAGTCCCATGAACTGTTATGTTGGGTTCATCCTGCCCTTAGGTGGTATCCTTGGTCCAATGGGGTGCATTGCACAGCTGTTCTTATACTGTTGATAATACTTGCTTATATAAGTGCATACACACGTTCATGCTACCTGCTCATTTCTGTGGTCAAGAATTCCCCATCTACAATAGCGAAAAAACAGTTTCCACCATTCCCGAGGTTTTTGTGACCAGGTTTCTTAATTATTTACTGCTTGGACCATAAAAGCCCCACTTGCTAACTGATAGTGACATTTAAGCTACAGAACTTCTCTCAGCATCTTCTCTGTAGCCTTTGCATGGTCACAGAATGCATGTTTTTGAATTCCAGGGAGTGCGCTATAAATCTAAGTTATTGTTAGTCTCTGGCATTTAGAATTAGCAATCCCTTCTCAACTATTATAATTATATTTTCTGTTCCTAAATATTAGAAACTTCATGGTCTTATTTAATTTCTTTTAATCAGTTTTCAAACCTTGTAATTGTTTTTCTTGACTTTTAAAAATTATATACCTGATGTCAATATGTTTGCCATTCTTTTGGGTTATATGGTTATTGCTGCTGGAGTTCTATAAAAGGGGTTGTTCATATGAATTTTCTAGCATAAATGAAGTAAATAAATACATATCTTCCCAGTCAGTTATCTGCTTAATAGTGTATGATATGTAAGGGTGAACTTGTTTCAGTTTATTAAACAGCTTCAGGATGAATTATGACAATATGCAAGAACCCATGTGCAGGAGTATATACAAAATTTATTGAAGAATTAGAAACCAAGGAACATAAACTACTTTGCTAAAAATTACTTTATTGTCTAAGCTACTTTATTGAATAATATCACCAACCCCTTAAGCACACAACCTGTGGTGAGAGACCTGGGTACACAGGTTGACAACAATGTCACATTTGACCATCATGTAGCGGCAGTGGTCAGAAAAGCCTTTTACTTGGTTCATGTCATAAGTAAAGGGATTGCATCCTGAAAAAAGGAGGTTATTACTTCTCTGTACTCCTCCCTCATTAGGCCAATAACTGAGTACAACTCCCCGTTTAGTATGTACCTCTCCAAACACCTGCACCAGCTGGAAAGGCCACAGAAATACTTCACAAAGAGAATCAATGACATCCAACACCTGTCCTATGTGGACAGGCTCAAATTATTATCACAATACTAGGTATCATACAGATTGTTTAGAGGTGATCTGTGTCTCGCCTACAAGGCAATCTCAGACCCTGCCCTACTAGAGATGCTCCATATCTGTAAGGCTAAATCCTTGCGCATTACCCACTCTAAAGGCCTAAATCTAATATGTGACATTAACAAAACCTGCTGGAGAGACAGGTTTCTTTCTCGGAAGCTGCCCTGTCTCTCGAATAGATTTCCCATACATGTCAAACAGAGCATGTCGCTGATCCGGACATCTCAAATGCGCAGGTGAAAGCTGCTCTCTCTAAAGCTAAAAACACAGCATCAATGGGACCGGATGGTGTCCCCGGCTGTGTGCTACACGAGCTAAATGAGGAATTAAACCCGCACATAAGGCAGCTGTTTAATCTCAGCCTTACCACAGGATACGTGCCCAAGGAGTGGCGTACGGCAACTGTGGTCCCACTCCACAAAGGTGGCGCCTCTACGGACCCTGGTAATTACCGCCCCATAAGCTTAACAAGTCTAGTCTGCAAAGCTATGGAGAGGATCATAATGGAGCTCATAAACAAAGATATAGGGGACTTGCAGACATTGGACCCGACCCAGTTTGGCTTTGTCAAGGGAAGATCATGCCTTTTGAACTTGGTCGACTTCGAAATAGTCACCAAGGCCATTGATGAGGAAAGGCAGTCCATACAGCCTACCTTGACCTTGCAAAGGCTTTCGACACAATACCCCACTCGGGTATTGTAGAAAAACTTACCAGCTTAAATGTAAACCCATATGTCACAAGATGGGTTGCAAACTGGCTTAAGGACAGAACCCACAGGGTTAGAGTTGCTGGCGCTGTGTCAGACTCCAAGCCGGTCACAAGTGGTGTCCCACAGGGCTCGGTCCTTGGCCCCTATTGTTTGGCATCTACTTCTCAGAAGTACAGGCCAACATGGGAGGACTTTGGCTGACAAAGTTTGCAGATGACTGCAAACTGGGCCATAGTGGAAAGTGCATCGGACACTGATATCCTTCAGAAGGGACTCACGGAAACAGATAGCTGGTGCCAGAGCCATGGCCTGAAGTTAAACGCCAAAAATGTATAGTCATACCCTTCGGGAAAAACAAGGTAACCCCAAGCTACCATATAGGTGGCAATCCACTAAGCACAGAAGAGGTTATCAGGGACCTGGGGACCCAGGTTGACAGTGGCCTTTCTTTTGACACTCACATTGCTAAAGTGGTTAGAAAGACCTTCTACATTGCCCACCTGATCATGAAGGGATTCACATCCAGATCTAGTGAGGTCATTGTTCCCCTGTACTCTTCACTTATCAGACCAATGATCGAGTACAATGCCCCATTCGGGATGTATCTCACCCGACATCTGCAGCAATTGGAGAGACCCCAAAAGTTCCTCACCAAAAGGATAAAGGGACTCCAAAATCTGTCATATGCTGCCAGATTGAAGAAACTCCAGCTCTATTCAGTCGCATACCGTCTGCTCAGAGGTGACATGTGCCTGACATACAAGGCCATGTCCAACCCGGAATTAATGGACATGCTCCACCTCAAAAATCCAAATCCACCAAAACCACTAGAGCAAGCGACTTAAACCTTAGCACGGATATAAATAGGACGTGCTGGAGGGATAGATTTATCACTCAGAGACTCCCTATGCTGTGGAATAAAATCCCGGTCCATGTGAGGCAGAGCACCTCGCTGACTCTGTTCAAGAGAAATCTAGACCTGTGGATGGGAGATCGTAGGTTTACCCCGGGAATCATCTCTGGGTCACTGCTGGACAGAGGCACAACAAACTAATGGGCACAGTATTTTTTCATATAAGGGGTGGCGTAAGCCACAATAATTTGGGCTAGGCTTATAAATGCCTTAGGGCAGATAGCCTAGTATAAACCTATGAACCTATGAACCTATGATCCTCTTCAAGTGAAACCTTAATGAATGTATAGAAAACCACAAAATTGTCCCAGAGATTCCACCTGTGTACCTCATTGACAGGGACAACAGGTGCTGACTGAGGTTTCTTGTTTGGGGATAATCTCTTGACTAGGCTTGTAAGAGCTCCAAGGGCCATTAGCCTAGCAACCTCCTATGATCCTATGGTCCAGCCACTTAAGCATGCTTTTTAGAAAATTGGGGTAGCAGATTCTTTTATTCCCTATAGGGCACCATAGTTAAAATTAATATTATGGCCCAAAGTAAGATGGTAAAGCAGTTTAGATTCAGTTCCCTGATGTACACATGCAATGTTAATCAGCCACATTTTGTGTTTCTTTCCATTTGATTTACCCCAGGCTACTAGGTTTCCTGGAAAAAGCTGGAAGTGTTATCCCAGATAGTATTGTTGTCTCACAGCAAGAGGATCCCCAATTTGATTCTCGGCTGGGGTGCCTTCTGTGTGGAATCTACATGTCCTTCCTGTGTTTGTGTGGGTTTTCTCCAGGTGTTTCACTGTCCTCCCACATTACAAAGACAAGCAATAGGGGTATTGGACAATAATTGTCACTGTTGAAGTAACACCTTTACCCCTTGTGCAAAAATGGGAAAAGGGATTGTAGGTGGATAGATAGTATCCCATATATGTGGAGTGAAGAACCTGAGGGATCTTCTTAAAGGAGGATGGCTTCTGCAATGGCTTTCCATCCCAAAACATAATTTTCAGGCTACTGAGAATCTATAACTCTGTATATGATTCTGGAAGCACAGACTCAGCTACTTTAGAATGGAATAAATTTGACTTACTCGTAACCCCCTAGTTTCTTTTCCATAATTAAATTGAAATTAGTACTATGGTGTTATATAACTGGGCACTGAAGGAGCTCTGCTTTGGCCTGCAACTAATTAAGAAAGGGTTACTGTTGTCATTTCAAGAATTTCAGTCTAGTCTCAGTATCCACCAGGACTGGCTTCCATATGAAGAGTTGATTTTTTTCTAATACAGAAATTGTTTCATATATTTTAACTAGACAAGATAACAAGGACACCCTACTGACTCAGATGTATGATAAGTGACTGGCATTACTCATGAAGAATAACATTAAGTGGTATTTAGTCTTACAAGTGTGCACTGGTTTGTAAGAAGCAATGTACTGAGTCCTATCACATCTACATTAAAATAATGACACATACTGGGAGTAGAATTAAATCCTTCAGATAAGATTGTATTATCTTCTGCAGCAAAGTCAGCCACTTCCTCAAATTTACATCCACTTGCTTGATATATTTCCTTCCATACCTCAACAGGTAGCACAGATGGTTATATGGAAACAGTACAAATGCTGAGATACATGATAGATGTCCTGAGGAACTGGTCGCATATATCTGTCAATTTGCCCAATACTTTTACCATTATAATATGAGGTAGGGAGTTTATGGCAGATTTTGACATAGTCCCCCACTCAGGCATAGTAGGAAGGCTAAATAAACTTCACAGGTAGGATGCAAGAAATAAAATAAGAGAAGTTATTGCCACAAAGAAACCAGTCACCAGTGGAGCCCCCCAGAGTTCTGTACTGAGATACCAGTCCACAGTGGAGTCCCCAAGGGTTCTTTGCTGGACCTCTCCGGTTTGGCATCTACTTCTATGAAGGAAAAGCCAATACCAAAGTGTTCCGTCTGACTAAGTTTGCAGATGACTGCAGGCTAGGAACAGTCATTGAATCCTCAAATGATTTAGCCATCCTGCTAGAAGGTATGCCCCATATAAATAACTGGTGCCAAAATGTATTATTGTAACCTTTTTGAAGTCACCTACCCCTAGGAACTACCATATTGACAGTATACCCCTAAGAGCTGACCCACCAGTTCAGGATTTGGGAAAGTATGTGGACAGTGAGCTAACTTTCCACCAACATATTCCATTGTTGTAAAAAAGTCCTTCTATATTGCACATCTTATAAACAGAGAGAATAGATCTAGGGATGTCATTGTCCTCCTTTACTCAGTCATTGAGTCTAATGCCCCCTTTGGCATGTACCTGTCCGGACACATGCAACAGCTGGAATGCGCATAAAGATACCTTACTAAAAGGATACAAGTTCTAAACAATGTGTCCTAGATGTACTGACTCAAAGCCTTGTCATTATACTCAGTATCCTACAGACTGCTAAGAGGTGACCTGTGTCTAACACACAAGGCATCCTCTGACTCAGTACTCATGGATTTACTGCACATCAGCAAGACAAATGGCATCAGAAATATTCAGTCTAAGGATCTAAACCTCTTCTGCAACATCAACGCATGCAGTCAGGTTACTCCACCCCAAGTATAAATATGACTCATAGTCCATGTGGGTGTAAATCTAACTGTATCATACGAGAAGAGACATAATGAATCTCTTGGAATATGAGCCACAGATAGGTATGAGCCTCACATTGAGCAGAATTCTACGCCATAAGGATGATGCCACAGTATGAACATGAAATGAATGCTGTAATAATTGGCTTAGTTTCTAGTGTCACTCCAGGGAGATCTAATACCTGTCAGCATTGGAGGATATGATCAAAAGAGCATGTTGCTTTGCCAAGGAGGGGTTGCACCTGTCCCCCATAGGCTTTTAGATGTTGGCTAAACTTTATCTGCCCCTAGAGCCTTTTTTAGGTAATGCCAAAAAGACAAAACTACCAACACAGTACAAAAGTCTACAAGCAATCTTAAGGTGTTAATGCTCAATGCTCAGAGCCAAAAATTACTCCACATCCTTCAAGCCCTTCTCACTCTGGAGAATGTAGGCATCTGTGACGTGACTGAGACTTGGTTTAAGGCCATAGAAAAAGCTACAGAAGTGCAAGGCTACAGTGCCTTCCATGCATTTAGACGAACAACAACACAGCCTGGCGCTAAAGGTGGAGGTGTCTCAATCTACTCTAGCAACAAACATGCTTCAAATTTGGTTAAACAGGATGATACCATAAAGATCATCCATATGCAAGGCACCATAGATAAGGTCCCCTCACCATATCATGGATAGCTACAGGTCACCATCTATGCCCCTAGAGTCTCATAACTGTTTCCTAAACTTACTAGAGGTACTCACCATCCAATTAAGCACCTTAGTCATGGGTAACTTTAACTACCCATGTATAGACTGGTAAAAGTACACTGCCTCAAACTCACAGGCACAACACTTCCTGGACATTATTAACACAAACATCCTGGAACAGATAGTGCATGCTCCAACCAGAAGATCAAACATATGGATCTAGTACTCACCAACATTGGAGAGTATTAACACCCCCCTCCCCCATTGTGTCATGTCCTCAATAGTGAGGTCAGATCACAAAGCTATACCATGTGAAATAAAGATCAGCCCAGAAAATCCAGATAAACAAGTAACAGTTACAATTCAAAGGCAAACTGCATCCTATTAAGTGACAGTTTTTAAAAATTCAAGGATCAGCCCCAACCATGAAACAACAGCTACCTATACAGAATTATTCACAGAGTCACTATACAAACATGAGAATGGCTGCCCAGAGGCTGCCATACCTACCAGAAATAAACCCAAAACAAAGAATAAAAACAAACCCTACAGTTGGAATCCTCACCTAAACAGGGTGTACAATAAAAGAAGAAAACTCATAGACAAAATCAGGAAAAGTAACTCCCTTAAAGACAAGTTCTCTCTCATTCAACTAAAAAGAAACTACGAGATTTAATTAAGTCCAACAATGCCAGCTATAAGGTCAGGATAGCCTTGCAGGCTAAGAACATTCAGAAGACCTTCTTCAGCTATGTCTGGAGCCTTCAAGAAAAATCAGCAGTGTGCTGAACTGATGGTGAATGACGCCTCCTTCACTGATTGGGATTACATAGCACATCTACTGGCTGATAATTTCAGTTAAAATTTCACCCCCTCCCCCAATATTCCCCACCTCCACCAGGTGAAATCCCCTCCAACATACTTCCCCAGCTATAAGCGGGGGCCAAGTGTTGCCAGCAATCAGTAAAGCCAAGAACACCACCTCCATGGGTCCAGACAACATCCATGGCTGTCTCCTGAAAAGTTTGAAACATGACCTATCAGGACAACTTGAGGTACTCTTCAACTGCAACCCTGAAAAAGGCTACATTCCAAGTGAATGGAGGACCACAACAGTCATTCTCCTCCACAAGGGTGGGCCATCAACCGACCCAGGGAACTACAGACCCATCAGTCTAACAAGCCTAATATGCAAAGCCATGGAAGAAATTATCATGGAAATAGTAAACAAGGATATTGGCAACCTAAGGACACTGGGCACATCCAAATTTGGCTTTGTTAAGAAAACACCATGCATCCTTAACCTGGTAGACTTCTTTGAAAGAGTCATCAAGGCAATGGATGAGGGTAAAATAGTGCATACTGTGTATCTTGATCTGGCTAAGGCATTCAGCATAATACCCCACTCGGGCATTGTTGACAAGCTTTCTGAGCCAGGTGCAAATCCTTACATAATTCACTGAATTGCTGGCTGGCTTACCGACAGGACTCAAGAAGTCAGAAACAGTGAGACCATCTCTGCCAAGAGATTGTTCACTAGTGGAGTACTTCAGGGCTCCATGTTGGACCCACTCCTGTTTGGTGTCTACTTTTCAAACATCAAGGCTAACATTCAAGGCCTCTGGCTCAACAAGTTCACAGATGACTGTAACTTGAGAGTTACTATAGAGTCTCCCCAAGACACCAAAATCTTGCAAGTGGGTTTAGACAAATGACTGGTGCCATAGCCATGGCCTAAAACTCAGTGCCAAAAAATGCATTATAATTCCTTTTTGGAAGCTGTCAGCCAAAGCTAATTACTCCACTGATAAAACACCCCTAAGAGTCAACCCAGTAGTAAGGGATCTGGGAATACATGTAGATAGTAATCTGGCCTTTCACCAACACACAGCTAAGATAATAAGAAAATCATTCCAGGTCAAAGGAAATTATAGTACTACTGTACTCGGCCCTTATCAGAACTATCATTGAATACAATGCCCCTTTGGCATGTTTATAACCAGACACTTGCAACAGTTGGAATGCCCACAAAGGTTTCTCACCAGGAGAATTCAGGGCATGACTACCCTGTCCTACTCTGATTCCCTAAACTCTCTGTCTCTGTATTCAGGCTTCTACAGGCTGCTGATAGAGGCTCTTTGCCTGGCTTTCAGAGCTTCCTCAGACCCAGCCCTGATGGATCTGTTGCACATGCGCAAAACAACTGGCACCAGAAACATGAGAGCCAGTGATCTGAACTTCAATTTTGACATAAACAAAATGTGCTGGAGAGACAGATATGTGCCCCATTTGATCCCTGCACTATGGAATAAGCTCCCCATCAACAAAAGCTTGACAATTGGATGGGAAATCATAAATTTACCCCTGGTGTGGCCCCCATGTCCCATATGAATACAGGCCATCAATAAGAAATGTAAAACTAACATCCCTCTACAAATCCTTAGTTGCCTCCCTACTAACATGCCCCCCCCCCTGTATAGACTCCCAATATACTCAGGACCCAAATGGTTTGGGGTATATGGCTAGGCTTGTGATGGCCCTAGTGGTTGTTAGCCTAGTAATAACTCATGAACATATGAAGAGAATGGTTTGGAGGGACAGGTTTACATCACAGAGGATATCACTGCTCTGGAACAGATTCTTTATCCATGTAAAACAAACTTCACCCTTGTCTATATTCAAGATCAATTTGGATCTATGGATGGGAAAAAGAAAGTGTACCCTGGGGGACTGCCTCCTGTGCTACTAATAGACAGAGGTAGCCCCTAAATGAGTTATCCCATGCATGAGTCCCTTCAAATTGTCTATGGTATGATCCCATGTATTCTCACAAGGAGTAATAATCATTGGCCACAGTATGGGTATGGCCAGTCTAACACCAAATGAGATAGATTAATTCAACACAAAAAGGGATATTGTCTAGGTTTAAAATGGCCTGCAATCTTACCTACAAACCTATGATCCTATAAAGTCTATTTGAATTGAGGATGTTGCCTTGACTAATTGTGTTATTTTTTTGGAATGCCACATCTAGATTATATCTTTCATTTTTGTGGGCAAGACTGTTTTAGGGTCTATTTGATGTGACTCAGAAATGCCTTTTTATTTATTAATTTTTTTTTTTATTTTTTTATTAATTAATTTATTTATTTATGTTTGGTTGTTGATTGGGGAGGTGGGCTGATTAATAGACCTTTTTCAGCAAGGACAAGTGCTCACAGACCAGTTAACAGTAGAAATCAACTATGGAGTGTATACAACAGGAAGTTGCAATCTATAATTAAGCAGAGAGTTATACCAAAGCTTTGCAGTGCAATAAAATTAAACAAAATGATATCATAACATTTCATGAAGCAATACAACTGAGCATTAAACATTTACATAAGAGACAAACAAAAGGAAAGCAAATAAATCAAGTTTGCTTGCAATGCAATATGTGTACACTATTTACAAAAGGCATTCATTTTTGCTTAGTGGTTCACAAACCTATTGTTTTGCAGAACAATTCTAAGACTTACCTGCTTGTATAGGTTTGATAACCATGTTCTCATTAGCAATTGCATTTGTTTTCATTTGTAAGGTCCATGCATAGTGAGTTTTTTGAATTCTTGAAGTGTAGTTAGAATTCTGATTTTTTTGGGGTAAGTGGTTCCAAGTTGTAGGTCTTATACAAGTGAAGGTTTTTTCACTTATAATACTTTTAAACTGAGTCCTGCTGAATATGATGCCACTGTCTTGGCTATATATTAGGGGGTATGGTTATACCCTGAAGAGGGGGTTGGATCCTTCAAGTGGACAGTATCCTAGTTATAAAACTTTGAGGAGAAGACAGCTGACACTATATGATGTCCTAACATTAAATGGCAGCCAATGATGTCTACTTATGAGGTCATAATGGTGGGTGTGATAATCTGTTAATAAAGCAAATCTGAAAATCTGATTTTCACTAATATGAATTCTTTGGGTGTTGTAAGGTGAGTGCAGAGTCAGTAAGGGTGAGCAGTTTTCAAGTTTAGGGAGCAAGCTGTGCTTATCTACTGCAGTCCTAGCTACTTGTGATAACAGGTGTGTTATTTTGAAGCACTGTTTCAGTTATGATAGGGCCCTCCTTGTGAAGTTAATAATGTGAGTAGTGAATGTAAGTGAGGGGACAGGTATAAGATTTAAGCATTTGTATTTGGAAATGTTAAGGATGGTCGTACCATGAGTAACTTATGCAAGATATGTAGTAGGCTTGATACTAGGTATTACTAGATAGTGGAAGAGTGTAGCCCACCCTCCCCACTGCCCCCGCTGAGTTTGTAGTGATGTACTCTTCTGTAACAGATTCATTTCATGGAAACAGCTTTTACTGTAAGGTAAGGTAGTGACTATGCAACTACTTGAATATGGCTTAGTCTGGGCTCTACTTTGATCCATGGGGTGAAGGTCTATGTCTTATGTTGTTACCAGTTTCAGATTGCTTGATAATCCTGTGATGTTCATTTGGTCATGTATTGTATTTCCTTTTTTTATATGCAAACGTTTCATCATGGCATATTGCTTTTGCCCGCCTACTGCTTCTATATCTGCCTTATCCCTTTACCAACCCTAATCCTTCCCTATCTTTGTCGATACATTTTTTTTATAATCTTATACTATCCCATTCTGAAAAGCATATAAAAAGAAAGAATTATTTCCAAAACAGAAAAACAGTTGCAAATGAATAAGTGTTTTTTTACCAGAGGAAGAAACAAGTGTTAATCATTGAGATGGGCATTCTTGCTCACAAAACATGCCCACAAACCAAAAGAAAAAAACAAATATTTTTTCCTATTTTTTCACAAACAAACAATGTGAATCAACTGATGATATGTTGATTTATAGTGGTCTTGGTGACCTTGCTGAGAAGTACCCTGTTTGTGATAAATACTGCTCTGTGTACACTGTCACCTATTCATTATTCTGTTTGTATCTTGTAAATCTAAACAAGTAGTTAAGAGATGACATTTTCCTTCATTGTGACTGTAAGAAAAGGTAATTAGTTAATATGTGGCATTTCAATTATTTGCATTCATAATGAAAAATTATATTTCTTTCTTTCTACTGTGATGATGGCTTAGATGCAATGCCCTTATAAGTAGGGCTGAGTAGGTGGTTTAATTGATAATATTTAGTGACTCATCAGAACCAAAAGAATAACTGGTGTTGGATTCTTAAAGAAAGATAAAGCAAGTATGTGTGATTATAAACTCAGTTACTATAACTGTATACTGAGACACTGAACATTACTCATGCAATACAAGATGAAAGTAATCAAACACAATAGCATTAAACAGAATCCTTACTCTTGTTGTTTCGATGTGCTGGAAAATATGGAAAAGTAAGAATCAGGTAAACATATGATTTTTAACTCAACTGTTTCATTAAAGAGAAATGTTTTTGTTTGATGCTTTTGTACACTCTGTTTAGTAAACAAATGCATGCTTAATAAAGTAGCAGAGCAATTAATGGCATGGTTTTATTTAAAAAATATTTGACATTGGTTGCAGAACTTCATATCGGTTTTGCATCCTATCTGAATGAGAATATAGAATTCTTGTATAATCTTAACAACATTCATGTATTTGAACTAATGATGTCAGAAAGTCTTGGAACAGCATTTTCTATATGCATATCCAAACTGTAACTTACACAGGTTCATAGGTAAGTACTACGTTAGCTACCTTGCAAGCCATTTTAAGTCTAGCCAATTTCCATTCAAAAGTGAGAGTCATACTCTGTATCTTGTGTTTTTGAAGTAAACACCTTAATCATTGTGCCAACTCCCCAACCCAAAATGCTTGTATAAAGATTATATCACCACAGATTGGACTCGAAGCCATAATCCCTGGCTTAGTACATCACTATGCATAGGATGTATGTAAGTGTATAACACTAATGGATAGGTATCCCAGACACTACTAATGCTAAACAAAATCACATGCGAGCATTATGGTATTATGATATTAGCTACTGGGGAAATGTATCAATTTTCAGGCTATAATTATTTGACCATGATACATCTGTGGGAATGTAATAAATGATATAACGTGTGCCCTTCCTGCTGCAGGTACCGCACCATACATGTTGAAATAAAAATTCTATTAAAGAACATATGTGAATACACTATAGTATGATGTAGTACCTAACATTTAGCCATGAAGTGAGCCTGTTAAACACATTAGCAATACGTGTATGATAGCAGAGTTTAATAAATCACACCAAGGTGAAACACTAATGGGTATTAGTAAAGTGACCTGTTGACACTGACCTGTGATAAATGTTGTTATCCCCCATGCATATGTCAATAGCTCCATTGCACAGATGTTGGCAAATCCAACCTTCCAGAGGCTAATTCTATTTAATTTTGACTAAGAAAACAAATGACAAATAACTCATAGCATGGAAATTTTAATATTTTTTGTGCTAGATGGCATGTATCTGATAAATTATTATTCTGGGCATGCTCAGAAGGAAGTCCAGTGACTGTGAGGACGACAATAATATCAACTATCCAACACAAAACCAGAAGAAAGTGTCATAGCATAGACACACTTATGTGTGACAATTTTTGTAGCAAATCACACATCAAGAAATGATTAATAAGCACTCATGTCTTTTAAAGCTCTATACTGTGAACAAAAATATAAAACATATATGTAAATGTTTGCATTAAAAATCAGCATTTTTGGAGAACAAAATAATGCCAGTGAGCATTCATTGACATACCCAACAGTTATGTCTTGTCATATTGAAACACGTGCCTGAGATCAGACCTCAAAGAGCGGTGTATCAACTACTGACAACACAGAAAGAAGGATATCTGATGTGTCATGTAGAACATCAAATTAAATGTTATTGTCATTGTGATGATCGTGTCCTGGCCCAGCAATCAAGGAGCCTCAATCCTCACCACTAACACCAGGGAGGGCGTCTCATATAAGAGGAAAGGATAACAAATACACACAGTACAGTACAATTTCCTTTACATGCACACAGAGATCACAGTCAGTCTGGGGCTGGTTGCTCCCTTGCTCTCCAGGTCCCCAGTAAGACTCCCCACTGGCACAGCTATAGGGTCCAGATTTCAGCCTAGCTGGCAAGCTAAACTCCAGTACCCTCTCTGTCTGACCAGTGCTTCGTGTCCCTGCCCAGATAGCTGACACATCACACACACTTTGAGATAAGTATTATACAATTTCACAGACACTCCTGGGAAAGGCTGACACAGATTCTCCAGCTGTGCCCCTTTACCCAGACAATACGGTAGTAATTTCTGCCACCACCAGCTAATACTTATCAGCTACCAAAGGCCCTTAAAAAGGTGTCCAATTATTACCTTACAATATTATTATCCAATTGGTATTGTGACTATTCAGTCTAAGGCTTATTAGAGTGGCTTATTACAATAAACTCTATTAATATGCAATGTACTCTAGAGCTTACTTATCTCTACACGAACCAGCCACAGGTAAAGGTTTTTAAAAATATTTAATAACAAATAATTAAAAACACAAGACAATACTACTACACCACAGTGATATCTAAGAGTTCAGGGATCACACAGAAACGTAAAACAATACAGTAGGAAAGTTCTAATATAACAGAAAAAACACTTGTCTAACTTTCTTCTAAGTTTCTAACCATTACTACAAGAAAACATACTTCTAAGACACTACTTACATAAGACAACAGGCAGAGTGCTGATAAGTGGGATATCAAGATCAAAATGCTCCACAGTCTCTATCTCTGAACAATAGTTTTTAAACTCACTAACAAACATCTTTGCTAGGCCCTCCCAGATTACATCATTTTGACAATTAGGTTTTTCCAGTATCCATATTACATCATTTTGACACTTAGTCGGGAGTTCCCAGGCAAAAAGACTATATTATTTAGCAATCTAACACCTGCTCAGGAAACCACAACAATAAAAGACATTTCATATGTACACCTTAGCAATTATTCCTTAAGTAAAGACAATAGAAATAATGTGTTCAGCCAGCCACTTCAGCACCACTATATAGATAATTTTAACTTCAAAGGACATTTGAAATGCTTGGCTTAATTTTCCTTACAGCAGATGGAAATGTTGCAACAATCTTGAAGTTCACATTTTACAGTGTTTTCTTTCATTTAAGAACACAAGCCTGTATTTTACGTTTATATTTACAAATGATAGAATTATGTATCAAATTCTATTTGACTAGGTTGGCAGCCTTCGCCCATCTTCCCTCAATCTTCACATCTTTTCCCCCCTGGAGAACTCAAGCTAGCTTTTCAAGTGACCCTTGAGAAATGACACTTGAGACAGTTAGGTCTATCTGGGCATACCTCACCCCACTCTCTGTCTTGAGAGCCCATCTGCATTGGCATTGCTACTCCCACTGCGGTGCTGCACTGGCATATCATATGCTTGCAAACCCAGGCTCTATCTTAGCAACTTGGAATTTTGCTGACTGGCTATGTTTAACCATGTTAGAGGGTTGTGATCTGTCATAACAGTGAATTTCCTTCCATACAGATAAGGCTGAAGTTTTTGCAGTACCCACACTATGTCTAAACATTCCTTTTCTACAGCTGCATAGCATTCCTCCCTGGGTTGGAGCCTATGACTGAGATAAACAACTGGGTGCTCTTCCCCCTCTGAAGAAATCTGGCTAAGTACAGCCCCCATCCCATAGTTTGAAGCATCCACTTGGACAACATGCTTTGCTGTAATCTGGATTGGCTAACACAGGGGGTCCTCCCAAAGCTTCTTTAAGCTTCTGAAATGCCTGCTCACATGCTGGGGTCCACACTAACTTATCTGGCCTGTTCTTCCTTGTCAGGTCCGTGAGGGGAGCAGCTATGGTACTATAACTAGGGACAAATGTTCTGTAGTACCCTGCTGTCCCTAAGAATGCCCTCACCTGCTTTTTTGGTAACAGGTGCAGGTCATGCCAGAATAGCTTCCACTTTGGCAGGTTCTGGCCTTATCTCACCACTCTCCACTCTATGTCCTAGGTAGGAGACCTCTGCCATACCCACCTGACATTTTCTCGGCTTAATGGTCAACCCTGCCCTCTGTATTCTGCCCAGCACCTCCCTGACATGCTGAAGGTGCTCTGGCCAGGAGTGGCTGCAGATGGCAATATCATCTAGGTAAGCAAGGGCAAAGCCTCCTGCTCCTGCTAGGATACTATCCACCAGCCTCTGGAAAGTCGCTGCACCATTCTTCATCCCAAAGGGCATCTTTGTGAACTCATACAAGACAAAAGGAGTCAAAAAGGCTGACTTCTCTCCTGCACTGGGAGTCAAGGGCACCTGCAAGTTACCCTTGGTACGAGCAATGGTTGTAAAGGTACTTAGCCCCACCCAGCTACTCTAGCGACTCATCTGTCCGAGGCATGGGATAAGCATCTGACTCTGTGTGACTATTTAATTTCCTGTAATCCACACAGAACCTGGTGCTGTCATCCTTCTTTGGCACCAACAGCACTGGTGAGGCCCAGGGACTGTTGGACTCTTGAATCACCCCTAGTTCCAACATCTCCTGTACCTCTATCCTCAGAGCCTGTTTGACTCTCTCAGGCACCCTATAAGGGGCCTGCCTAATAGGCCTTTGGGATCCTGTATCCACCTGGTGCTGCATCAGGTGGGTGCTCCCTGGTTTCCCAGTGAACATGTCCCCAAATTTCTGCAACACTGCAAGGATTTCTCGAACCTGGGAAGGAGATAGCTGCTGGGACATTGCTACCCCTTCCACCAAGGTGTCAGCCCAAGCTTTACTGAGAAGATCAGTACCCAGATCTTCCTCAGACTCCTCCTGCAATCCACTGCAAATGCTCAGCACAAGGGCCTTCCTAACATGGTAAGGTTTCATCATGTTAACATGGTACAATTTGTGCCCCTGCCATCTGCCTAGCACTTACACCATGTAGTTAACATCACTTATCTTTCTTACCACCTTGTAGGGTCCCTCCCAAGCTACTTGCAGTTTGTTGTCTGACAGGAATGAGAACCATTACCTGCTGCTCCACAGCATACTCTCTAGCTCGAGCATTCCTGTCATACCACACCTTTTTCTGTTGTTGGGCTTCTGCCAGATTCTCCTGAGCCAAGCCCATGAGTTCCCTGAGCCTTGTCCTGAGGTTTAGGACATATGCCACAACAAACTCCTTGTGAGACTCACACTCACTTTCTCACTCATCTCAAATTAAATCTAGAGGTCCCCTCACCATTTGCCCATACAGCAACTCAAAGGGTGAAAAACCTGTGGATTCCTGGGGAACCTCTCTGTAAGCAAACAACAGACGAGGCAAATATTTGTCTGACAACTTGCTGATACTTGTGAACCTCTGCTTTCCTTAAAAAAAACAAAAAAACAAAAAAATCTTGCTTTTCTGATATTTAAAAAAGTTCAGTTACAGATCTGCTGTTCTGAACTGTTTGTAAGTTTTTTGGAGGCCATTGTTTGCTTGGGCTAAAGGGAAGTCTCTCTGTTCATCAGTGGCAGTGATAAACATTGAGCAGCCTGCCTGCCCCTGTGGGAGTTACTGCCTTGAAACTGTAGTTTTATTGGCCATTTTGGGTCAATTCCTAATTCCTTGATCTCCCTCTCTTAAAACCCTCTTTTGCGTGGTTTTACGTGTTTTTACGCATAGCGCAACATTGGGCAGTGCTGCCTAATTGGGTTTAAACTATTCCTGGCTCCACAAAGTCTGCTCTTCATTTTTTCCCTTAGAACTGCTCTATCTCTCAAATTAAACACCATATTCTCATTCTAAGGCCCCTCACTGGTCCAAATAAGTAATTTTACAAGTTAGCACTAATAAACCATAAGCACTACTTTAATACTCTCTACGATTACCTTGTCCCCTATTGGTCCGTTTTCGTTCAGTTCCCTATATTACTCTAGCATGTCCAAAGGTCAGTCAATGGTTTCCTCTCCAGTCCAGCTGGTGAATCTGGGAATTTTGAGGCAATGTTACAACTGTCTCATGTACACGGACAACCCTCTCCTCCTCCAAACAGGTTCAAATATATGTGAGAGATGCAACCATATAGCCAAACTGGAGGCTGAGCTCTCTCATCTCAAAACTGGTGTAACCAGTCAGGAGGAGAAGGTAACCTCACACAACACAATTCCAGTATCACATAGTCCCACCACAACAGCAAACCAAACACATAAAAACACAAAAACATTCTCGGAGGCTCTAAATAAAAATCTACCTAAGCAACAGAGACCTCCAATGCAGACATCCAAGCAAACCCTACCCCAAAACAAAACACGTACAACACATAGCACACAAAGTCAGTGTGCCAAGCAGTCACAGCCCATAAGGCTGAATAACACACCTGATACTCTTGTAATAGGTGACACTATTGTCAGACACACTGACATCCCACTCACCAGGCTGAATAAAGAGAAGGTCACAATGAGCTGCCTGTCGGGTGCTAGGATCCGCCACATAATGCAAGCACTCAGGTTACTCCAAAGCAAATACAAATATGACTCAGTCATTGTACATGCTGGCATGAATGACCTGAGACGTACTTCCCTCGACTACATGAAAAGAGACATAGAGGAGCTCTCTGATCATGTAGCCCAGGCCAGTATGACCCTGACCTTGAGCAGCATCTTACCCTCACCTAGAATGATGCCACAGTATAAAGACAAAATGATCGATTTTAACAATTGACTAAAATTTTGGTGTCATTCAAAGGGGATGACATGCTCGACAAGCCACGTTGCTTCTCTAGGGATGGCTTGCACCTGTCACCCCTGGGCTTTCAGATATTGGCAAAGGCTCTTGCCACCCCCATAGTGCCTTTTTTAGGCAAGGCTCAAAAGTCAAACTCACCTCCATAGATAGCACAAGGAACAAGAAACTAAGGGTAATGCTGCTAAACATCAGAAGTCTTAACCTCAAGGTGCATGCACTCGAAGCTCTCCTCAGTATGGAGAACATCGATATCTGTGTAGTGACAGAAACCTGGTTCAAGGCTCCAGAGAGCACCCCAGCTCTACCAGGTTATACCTCATATCATGCTTTTCGGCCCCAAAACCCGGACCGAGCCACAAAAGGAGGGGGAGTTTCCATATTTATCAAGGATATCCACACCTCCAGGTTAGTGGCATTGCACGAAGTATCGGAGACCATCCATGTACAACTGACAGTGGGTAAGACTGCTTTTCAGTTTATAGCATCCTACAGAGCACCCTCTCAAAGTCAGGAATCCCACTCGGCTTTCCTGAAAACATTGGAGAACATGAAGATCTCTCCGAACACCATTATAGTTGGCGAATTTAACTACCTAAACATAGACTGGGAGCATTACTCAAGCCCCAGCACCTTAGCCCAAAGGTTCCTGGAATTTATAAACTCAAATGCTATGGAACAACTAGTCACCACTCCCACAAGAGGGGAAAACATACTAGACCTGATCATTACCAACATGGAGACTCTATGCTCCATACCAGAAGTATATCCCTCATTGGTAAGATCAGACCATAAATTAATTTCACTGGATATCCACATCCCGACCCCACCCCCAGCCCAGAAAACCACAGTGAAAAACTTCTCAAAAGTGAACTTCACACTTCTCAAAACTGAAGTGGAATCCTTCAAGGCCCCAGGGCCAGTGGAAACTACGGCCCAAACTGCAGAATCCTATATAAACTCATTCTACGGACATCTCCAGGAATGCATGGATCATGCTATCCCAAACAAAATCAAGACCCAATCATCCAAAGGCAGGCATCTAGTCTGGTGGATCCCAGCCATAAATAAACTGTACAACAGAAGGAGGAAGCTACTACACGATAGAACAAAATCCCTAAAAGGGAAGGCATCTCTGATCAGTACTAGCAAAAAATTACGATCCCTCATAAAATCCTCCAAGGCCAGCTTCAAGAGAAAAATTGCACAGGACACTAAAGACAATCATAAGGCTTTTTTCAGTTATGTTAGGAACCTGGGATGCAACTCCCAGACTTGTTCTGAGTTGATTCTAAGAGATAAAAAATATACACTGAACCCACAGACATCGCCAATATCCTAGCAGACAGTTTCAGTGCAAA
This sequence comes from Protopterus annectens, assembly GCF_019279795.1. Classification (NCBI taxonomy): domain Eukaryota; kingdom Metazoa; phylum Chordata; order Ceratodontiformes; family Protopteridae; genus Protopterus; species Protopterus annectens. The sequence continues at coordinate 341,550,240 of NC_056730.1, read as the reverse complement.
CTTCTCCACCCCCTCCCTCCCAAAAGAGCAAGTATCTATGCCGGCAGAGTGCAGCCTCCCAAACATCTCTGATGCTCAGGTGAAGGCCGCCCTCTCCAGTGCAAGAAACACTGCTTCCATGGGACCAGATGGCGTCCCGGGTTGCGTCCTACATGAACTCCAAGAAGAACTAATCCCTCAAGTAAAACTGCTGTACAATCTCAGCCTCACTACAGGATATGTGCCCAAAGAATGGCGTACAGCAACAGTGGTTCCACTCCACAAAGGTGGCGCCTCTGCGGACCCTGGAAACTATCGCCCCATAAGCCTGACTAGCCTAGTCTGCAAGGCTATGGAGAGGATCATCATGGAATTCATAAACAAAGACATTGGGGACCTACAGACACTAGATCCTACCCAATTTGGCTTTGTCAAGGGCAGATCCTGCCTTTTGAACCTGGTCGACTTCTTCAAAACAGTCTCCAAGGCCATAGATGAAGAGAAGGTAGTCCACACAGCCTATCTGGACCTCGCAAAGGCATTTGACACAATACCCCACTCGGGCATCATAGATAAGCTATCCAGCCTAAATATAAACCCCTATGTCACAAGATGGGTCGCAAACTGGCTCAGAGACAGAACCCACAGAGTCAGAGTTGCTGGAGCCATGCCAGACTCAAAACCGGTCACAAGTGGCGTCCCACAAGGTTCTGTCCTGGGACCTCTCTTGTTCGGTATTTACTTTTCTGAGGTACAGGCCAACGTGGGAGGACTATGGCTCACCAAGTTCACAGATGACTGCAAACTGGGCACCATAATCGACTCTCCAGCTGACACAAACATCCTTCAAAAAGGTCTCGCAGAGATAGATAACTGGTGCCAGAGCCATGGTCTAAAGCTAAATGCCAAAAAGTGTATAGTCATACCCTTTGGCAAAAACAATGTGCCCACAAATTACTACATAGGTGGTAACCCATTAAGTACAGAGAAAGTAATTAGGTATCTGGGGACCCAAGGTGATAGCAATCTCTCCTTTGACAACCACATTGCCAAAGTGGTTAGAAAGACCTTCTACATAGCCCACCTCATCATGAAAGGATTCACATCTAGATCAAGAGAGGTAATCATGCCCCTTTATTCATCCCTCATCAGGCCCATCATAGAATACAATGCGCCCTTTGGGATGTACCTTACCCGACACCTGCAGCAATTAGAAAGACCCCAAAAGTACCTCATCAGGAGGATCAAGGGACTCAAACAGATGCCATATGCTGCTCGGTTAAAAAAACTCAAGCTCTACTCAGTTGCATACCGCCTACTTCAAGGCGATCTATGCCTGACATATAAAGCTATGTCCAACCCAGAATTAATGGACATGCTCCACCTCAGTAAATCTAAATCCCTTAGAGCCACGCTCGAGGGACTTGAACCTCAGCACAGAAATAAATAGAACATGCTGGAGGGACAGATTCATAACCCAGAGGCTCCCTTCGCTCTGGAATAGAATTCCAATTCATGTTAGGCAGAGCACCTCACTGACTCTCTTCAAGAAGAATCTTGATGAGTGGATGGGGGATCGTAGGTTTGTCCCGGGGATTACTTCTGTGTCACTATTAGACAGAGGCACAGTAAACTAAACTTTAAAAAGGGCACAGTATACTCAAATCAAGGTGTGGCGTAAGCCAAACACAATCGGGCTAGGCTTATAAATGCCCCAGTGCAGATAGCCTAGTATGAACCTATGACTCCCTCTTAAACTGATCTGCAAATGCCCATAACATGGACTTGATTGTAGAGTTTAACCTCTCAAGAAGACCATTAGTCTCGGGATGGTAGGGGTGTGGTCTTCATGTGCATCACCCCACAGGACTTCCACAGACAAGCCAGCAGGTCAGACATGAAATTGGCACCTCGGTCAGTCAGTATTTCTTTTGGGAAACCTACCCTGTTGAAAATCTCTAACAAAGCATTTGCTACCTTCTCTGCCTCAATGGAGGACAAAGCCACTGCCTCAGGGTATCGTGTAGCATAATCCACTATCACTAGGATATACTTTTTCCCTGTGGAACTTGGGGTACTCAGAGGACCCACAATATCCATAGCTACCATCTGAAATGGCTTGTCAATCACAGGCAAAGGCATCAAAGGAGCTCTCACCTTGTCTCCTGCCTTGCCTACCTTTTGGCACTGCTCACAGGTCCTGCAGTACCCTGTTACATCTCTGGAAACTCCAGGCCAATAGAAGTTCTGCATAATATGTCTCTTTGTATGTTTTATGCCCATATGACCTGCAAAGGGAATATCACGGGCCATGGCTAGAAGTGCCAGATGGTAAGTTCTAGGCACTACCTACTGCTGTACTCTCTCACCTTCTAGCCCTCCCTCAGGGGTCCACTCTCTGTATAGTAACCCTTTATCCCAGTATACAGGGTCCCTCTTCCCTTGAGAATCAGGTGCCTCCCTAGCTACCTGCCTCACGCCTTGCAGTGTAGGGTCTGAGAGCTGAGCCTGTCTCAACTCTCTCGTTATAACCCTTCCCAGCTCCCCCTCCACAGGAAGTCTGGCATCCCCTGACAGTGGTACCTCACTGTCAGCCTGAGTACTACTACTTACCACTACCTTTGCAGTTACCCTGTCCAAGGGAACATCCATACCCACAAGCAGCTGTGGCTCACCTTCAGTCTCACTGCTACAGTGTAGCTCCCTCCCTGAAGTAACCACCTCAGCATTCCTGGCTGCAAGTATGCAGTCTGTCTGAGTCTCCCCCAGGCTACCAGACCCACATGCTTGTCTCCTAGCCTCACTGCTTATAACTGCATAAGTACATGGTACAGCCTCGTCCAAATCCTTCCCTCTCAGGACATCTGCAGGATGGTAGTTCCATGCCCCTGTTGTCTCAAGACAACCAACCTACTATTGGCATTTTGTCTTTCCCACTTACTGGCTCCCTCACCTTTGGTTCCCCACCTTGCCTCTGTGGACATCTGTATGGCACATTGCCCCACTGGTTGCATTCAAAAAAATTCACCCTAGGTCCTGGACGTGTACCTGGACTAGTGGCTTCCCCTGCTACTGGCAGATTCTGTTAGGGCAGTCTTTGCTGCCCACCATCAGTTCCTTTAAAACCATGAGCAGTACCGGGGGTCCCTTTCCTGTACAGGGCTGCGCTGCTGGCAAGGTATAGGTCTCCCTTCTTGCGCAACCCATCTGAAGTAGCACATTGTCTATCAGCTAACCAGATCCTCATGTCCTCAGGCAAAGTGCTAAGGGCTTCTTCCCTCACCAAAAGGTCTGCCAGCCCTTCACAAGTGGAGACCTGACATCCATTCTCCCAGCTATGAAAATAAGTACTCAGTTCAGCAACATATTTACATACATTTTCATCTGCCTTGTGTCTATGTTCACAAAACTTTTTCCTATACATTTCAGGTGTTAGCTTAAAACATTTTAACAGACATTTTTTAGAGCAGTATAATCAAAACAGAGTCAGGCATTTGTGATATACAAGTTACAGCTTTCCCACAGAGTAAGGGGGTCAGGAACCATACCCAGAGCCTTTTGTCAACACTATACTGTTTGCATACCCTTCCAAACATGTGAATGAAACTATCAAAATTATCCCCCTCTTTAAACTGCAGAAGAAATTTACTGACCTGTTATGCTTCTGGGGTCCATTTTCTCCCTTTCCCATTACCTCCTTGACTCTGGTGAAGAGTCAGCATTTCTCTCTCATGCTTCCTCTGACGCTCCTTTTCTTCGGCTTCTATCTCCAAATGCCTGGCCTCCAACTCAGGTTTCTTTAGCTCCAGCTGGATATTTAAGTCCACTGCAGAAATGTTGAGCTGTCCATTATTCGAGGATATTGTATCTCCACTGCCAGTCCGATTGTCCTTCGCAGAAAGGTTGAGCTGTCCATTCTCCGGGGATATTGTATCTCCACTGCCAGTCTGATTGTCCTCCTGGATGCTGTTTTCTGATGCAGCTGTAACCAAGGCTGCAATCAGGTCTGCCTTAGTCAGGGTTCCATGCACCAGTCCCCTAGCCTGGCACATCTCCACCAGCTGGCTCCTTGTCAGCTTTCCATACTCCTGTGCTGACATGCTGCCTGCTTACCTTGACTAACTAAGCTAACAAAAGAAATAAAACAATTGTGATCTGAACTCTGAGTATACACTGTGTGGCTGATTTAGAGGACAAAACACCTTCAGAGATAACTCTACATAAGCTACAGGATTCACTCTACCCACACCACTGCAAACTACAAGTGAGGATATCTTATCCCAACCACTACATCCTAAAATGTGAGGATAGCTTTTCCCAACCACTGCCATCAGAAATGTGATGACCGTGCCCTAGCCCAGCATTCAAGGAGCCTCATTCTCACTACTAACACCAGGGAGGGCATCTCATATAATTGGAAAGGATAACAAATACACACAGTAAAGTACGATTTCCCTTAAGTGCACACAGAGATCACAATCAGTCTGAGGCTGGTTGCTCCCTTGCTCTCCAGGTCCCCAATAAGACTCTTCACTGGCACAGCTATAGGTCTAGATCTCAGCCTAGCTGGCAAGCTAACTTCCAGTACCCTCTCTATCCCACCAGTGCTTCGTGTCTCTGCCCAGGTAGCTGACACACCACACACACTTTAAGATAAGTATTTATACAACTTGACAGACACTCCTGGGAAAGACTGACACAGATTCTCCAGCTGTGCCCCTTTATCCAGACCATACGGTAGTAATTTCTGCCACCACCAGCTATTACTTATCAGCAACCCAAAGGCCCTTAAAAGGGATTCCAATTATTACTGTGCAATAGTATTATCCAGTTGGTAATGTGACTATTCAGTCTAAGGCTTATTAGAGTGGTATATTACAATAAACTCTATTAATATGCAATGTACTCTAGAGCTTACTTATCTCTACACAAACCAGCCACAGGTAAAGGTTTTTAAAAATATTTAATAACAAATAATTAAAAACACATGACAATACTACAACACCACACTGATATCTAAGAGCTCAAAGATCACACAGAAACTTAAAACAATACAGTAGGAAAGTTCTGATATAACAGAAAAACACTTGTCTAACTTTCTTCTAAGTTCCTAGCTATTACTACAAGAAAACATACTTCTAAGACACTATTTACATAAGACAACAGGAAGAGTGCTGATAAGTGGGATATCAAAATCAAAATGCTCCACAGTCTCTCTCTGAACAATAGTTTTTAAACTCACTAACAAACATCTTTGCTGGGCCCTCCCAAATTACATCATTTTGGCACTTAGGTTTTCCCAGTATACACATTACATCATTTTGGCACTTAGTCTGGAGTTCCCAGGCAAAAAGGCTACATTATTTAGCAATCTAACACCTGCTCAGGAAACTACAACAATAAAAGACATTTCACATATACACTCTAGCAATTATTCCTTAAGTTAAGACAATAGAAATAATGTGTTCAGCCAGCTACTTCGGCACCACTATGTTGTTGTTGTTGTATCTTTCGGCTTTTCCCGGTTAGGGGTCACCACAGTGGAACTCTGGTCCGCTAATGATTGACAGCAGATTTTTACGTACCGAGTTGCCAGCCCTGATGTACAACCTTCAACGAAGGTACGCCCATTCACAAATGTCTCCACACAGAAGACGCTTTAGCTGAGAATCGAACAGGACAACTTCTTACTGTGAGGCGACAACATTACCGCAGCACCAGATAATTTTAACTTCAAAGGATATTTGAAATGTTTAGCTTAGTTTTCCTTACACCAGATGGCAATGTTGCAACAATCTTGAAGTTTACATTTTACAGTGTTTTCTTTCATTTAAGAACACAAGCCTGTATTTTGCATTTATATTTACAAATTATAGAATTATGTATCAAATTCTATTTGACTAGGCTAACAGCCTTCGCTCATCTTCCTTCAATCTTCACAGTCATTCAGACACCAGAAAAAAATGCAATTTAATTAAATTATGTTACTCTAGGGTTCAAACATCCGGCGTATACAACAATTCACATTACTATATTTAGACATTCTTACTACATAATATTTACTGTTTTACATATCAACAGGCATTTACTAAGCTAAAGAGACATGGTATTTATTGCACAGAAATCCACAGCTACTTCTTACTGCACAGGATTCTGTTGGTACATGTCTAAGTAAACATAATATTGATTGCACAAAACTTTCACAGCTGTTACTTATCTACTGATGCTGTTTTAGCATCAGCAGATATTGCACAGAAATAAGATTATACTCTGTTAGATTAATTACACAGTGTATTTAAGACCTTTTAAGGTTACTGCATGCAAATCTGCTTCTCACTCATCATGCCACCTACTGTCCTTGATGTCAAACGAGATGTAAGTTGCTATTGGAGCTCAGTAGCCTGATGGCCAGGGGATAGAAGCTTCTGCTAAATCTGTGCATTTTGCAATCTGCGGTGGTGCTGCAGTAGTGTTGTCACCTCACAGTAAGACGCTGACCGGTTCGACTCTCGGCTAGAGCGTCTTCTGCGTGGAGACATGCATGAATGGGCGTACCATCGTTGAAGGTTGTGCGTTAGGGCTGGCAACTCAGCATGTAAAAATCAACTGCCACTCATTAGCGGACCGGAGTTCCACTGTGGCGACCTCTAACCGAGAAAAGCCGAAAGACACAACATACTACTATGATGCTTTCCAGTTGTTAGGTGATGGAACAGTCCATATGTAGGGTGAGTGCAGTCCATGACTATTTTTCTGGCTCTTTTGAGACAACCAGACTGGTGCAAGCCTTGAATAGATGGTAGAGTGGTCCTAGTAATCTTTTCTGCTGCTTTCACCATTCTTTGTTGAGACCTGCAGTCTGTGGTGGAGCAGTTGCTATACCAAGCTGTAAAACTGTTTGTCAGGATGTTCTCAGTTGTGCCCCTGTAGAAGGTTGTGAGAACAGGGGCTGGTAGATTTGCTCTTCTCAAACTTCGTAAAAAGTGTAGGTATTGTTGTGCTTTCTTGACAATGGCATTTGTGTTCACAGACCAAGACTAAAATGTGAGATGGTATATTTGAAGGTATTATATCATCTTAGTGGTGAAAAGCATATGTGTGGCTTTAAACTGATTGAAAGAGTAAGGTGATCTATCACGTTTTCACAAAATCTTGCATAACAGTAAGTGTACCCATCTACATGTGTTGCATAATCCAGTCATCTCTCTGTCACAAAATCTTGCATGATCGCAGGTGTGCCTGACTATATGTGTTGCATAATCTAGTCATCGCTGTGACTGTAGAAGCACACACATGCAGAACATATAGATAATACCTGATTCAAACTCATGCCTTACTACACCCACAAGCTATTGAACATTGTATAATTTCTGAACAGGTCAGGAGAAGGTTTAACAAACGGGCTCATCAGTGGTTCACAAATCAGTTAAAATGGACAGAAAACAGTGAGAAAGTCCTCTCTGTCTCTACATCTACACATCAGCTTTTTGATTGATGCCACTCCTACAGATATGAACATTCACACAAATACTCTGACACAACTGACCCTATGGATTAATATCTTGGTTTGAACCTACTTTCTAAGGCCACAAGCTGAAGAACACTGCATGAATCACAAGTGATACTTGAGAAAATTGAATGCAAGTGTGAGATAGTGCATATTTGAAAGTATGACATCACTGTTGTTTTTCTAGGATGAGGTGTATGCTAAAGGGGACTGAAAGTGGTGGCAGAGCCCACTCCCACTGTAAAGCTACACATCATATATGTGGGTGAAACCATTTCTAAATAGCATGAAAGAGCAACACACACACTCGCAGTAGTCAGTCCCTGCTGGATTCCAGCCACCTACCTACCTAGTTACACTCTCTAGAAAACACAGTATGAACCACACGTATCACAGAAGAAGTCTTAAGGCAAGTGTGAGATACAACACATTTGAAAGGATGACCTCATCAGTGCGTGCTGTAACAATTGTTTGTGTTAAAATGGGGGAGCCCTCCTCCAAGGCAAATGTGATTCTCAGTGGAAGTGTACACTTCAGAGTTGTCATTGAAGGCATATCTATCTAACACTAGACACACTGACTTGCACACTATTGGATCCATTTAGTTACACAATGTAGAGTATACAGTATCAACTACAAGTGTCACAGGAGAAGTCGGATTACAACAGTGTGTCACAGAGAGTGTTCTTTGGCAAAAATGTAACAAACTGATGGGGTAATCCTCTCCTGGTTTAAATGATTCTCCTGAGTGGAAGTGCCCACATCAGACATGTGGGTGAAGCCTTCCCTACCTAGCACTACAGATACACACACTCATATCAGTTCCACACTGTTGGATTCAAACCCCTTATTTGTCTAGACACACAATGTAGAGTACACAGTATCAGCCAAAAGTGCCACAGAAGAAGTTTTGCTTAAAAGTGAGATGGAGTGCATCTGAAAAGATGACCTCATCAGTGTGTTAAAGAGAAGATGTTTGGGATAAAAGTGGGAAAATACTGATGGGGAGACGTCCCCCACCGAAAATGTGTTCTGTAAGTGGAACTGTACACACTGGCTCTTTCTTGAAGCCATTTCCACCTGACACTACAGATACACACACACACACACACACACACACACGCACACATGCACACACACACATACACACACACATTTATGTTATTTCTGCAGTATAAGATGTGACCCACCTATCAATCTAGTTACAAAATCTAGAGTGCACAGTATCAAACAGAAGTGCCACAGACATCTTAAGTGTAAGCAAGAGCATATTTAAAAGGATGACCTCATCAGTGCATAGCAGAACAAATGTTAGTGTTAAAGTATAACAAACTGATGTGGGAGCACTCTCCCAGTCTAAATATTTCTCATGAGTGGAAATGTATACATCACATCTGTTGCTGAAGCCATACCTACCTACCAGTAGATAGAAACACACACCAGATTTACACTGTTGGATTCAAACCACCTACCTATGTAGTTACACAATATCAACTGCAATCACCAAAGGAGAAGTCTGATTAGTTCATTACTGCCAAATAATGCCTCCAGGTGATTCTGTAGTTACATCCTACTGATGCCTCTAGACATCAAATATTGTTTGTTCATATTTGCATTAATAATTACAAAACCCTGCTACATACAAAGTATTAAAATATTTAATCTTAAAGCTTATGTAGTGACATACACAACTATAGTGATATTTGACCTCTGCTGACTGCAGATAAAGAGATATTGCATATTATTTGCATATGATTTATATGTATTGTAATAAAGGATAACCTCATCAGTGTGTTGCAGAGAAGATGTTTGCTTAAAACTGGAAGAAAATTATGGGAGAGCCCTCGCCCTGTTTAAAATTTTCTCCTGAATGGAAGTGTCCACATCAAGTGCATGGGTGATGCAATTCCTACCTGGTTCTATAGACATACACACACACACCCACACACACAAACACACACATACACACACACACACACACACACACACACACACACACACACACACACACACACACACACACGGTCATGCTAGTCAGTCACTCACTTTTGTATTTGAACAGCTACCTATTTAAGTCCACAATCTAGAATACATTATCTCAACCCAAGCACCACAGGACAAATATGACCTTAAATGTGGGATATTGCACATTTCTAAGGATTGCCACATCAGTGTATATCAGAGAATCTAGTGTGCATCACAGATTTAGGTGAAAAGAAATGTGTCTTGCCAAACAGAGGTAAGAGAAATGTGTTGATCACAAGTAATTACATACTACACAGATAACTTATCTATCCTGGCAGTCGTACATTGTAATAATGTGAGTGACATGTAGTTGTTTCACAATATGACGTGAAACAGTGTATTGACAACCAAACATGCATAAGTGTTTAGCACAGGATGATTGTATATAAATGGCAATCATTTGTCATGTCATTTGCAATAGTTCCTTATGCTTGGACAATGTGTAGTGTAAATCAAAAACAGGCCAAACATGTGAAAGTACAATACTTAATACCTCTCAGCAAGTATGTGTGCAAAGCTCCCACATCATTGCATATCATTTGCAAGTCTAATGTGTGGAGTGCAGACATATATTTAGATAATGAAGTGTTTAGACAGCATCACATCAGTATCCCTTGGGAAGTGATCCATCCCTGGTAGCTATCATATTGACAACACATCCCTTAGAGTGGCCCAGTAGTCAGGGACTTAGGGACACACATAGATAGTAACCTAGCCTTTGATCATCATTTGTCTACAGTGGTGAGGAAATCATTCTGTGTTGCGCAACTTATAAACAAAGGTATGGCATCTGATTCCAAGGAAGTCATTGTTCCACTGTATTCGGCATTCATCAGATCTATCATTGAGTACAATGCCCCCTTTGGTATGCCCCTAACCAGGCATATCCAACAACTGGAATGTCCACATAGGTTCTCACTAAAAGAATACAGGGCATAAGTAATATGTCCTATGCTGACCGCCTCAAGGCCGTATCCCTTCTGTCACAGGGCATTGTCAGACCCAACTCTGATGGACCTCCTGCATATCCACAAAACAAACAGTACCAGAATTACCCACTGGAGAGATAGGTATGCATCCCAGAGACTACCCCATCTATGGAACAGACTGCCCATCCATGTGAAGCAGAGTTCCTCCCTAACCCAATTCAAGTGCAACTTGGACAATTGGATGGGAAACTGGAAATTCATCCCTGGTTTGGCACCTATGTCAACAATGCAAACAGTTAACCTGTAAATGTTTCATCTCCTAGGCCCATGCTTATACTTATCAAGGCTGTCAAATGTTATAAGAGATTTAGGATACATGACTATGCTTAAAAAGGCCCTTGTCGTTGTTAGCCTAGTAAATACCTATGAACCTATGTATCACAGTTAACTCATCTTGAGTACAACAGTCCATTACATGTACACAAGTAATACAAGCCATTGAGATTACTTACTTTTTGTGAAAAATTGCTTCCTGAAATGGGCAGCTTTCAAACTCATTTGCACACTTAATGACAAAGTATTGGCACATGTGTAATTATATTGTGAGGTTTTGAACTAAGAACTTTAAACTTAGCATTCCAACCTTCATGCAAATAAGGACAGGCATAGAAACATTTCTGATTCCAATCCAATTCAGAACAGATGTGTGTTATGCTAATGCTTACTGTGTCATGATGTACACATTTGCCAAGATAATTGCAATAAGGTACTTATTATATGGATAATAGAGGTGCATAGTTAGACTGTCCTCATATCTGATGGCTGTCCATGGATTTAAGGCATGCTGTACTAATTATTATGTGTTTATATGACATCACTAAGCACTACAGTTACTACATGATAACAAACATGCAGGTATCATAATTAAAAGATTTCAGAAAATGCATGGCAATCCAAATTAAGTCATCCTGTCACCTTATTTGTGGATGGCAGGAATAGTTTCAAGACTTGCTTAGTGTAATAGCTTGTTATCCATTAAAGCCATGATTGTAGTAAATGGCTAGCACTTATTTTTGGGAAAGTATGAGCATTGCTGTGTTGATTATGAAACACACAGGGGACCAAGCATGTTAAAACTGGTGGAATCATGGATATATGCATGAATTCATAGGTTGAAAATTAATGGTAAATAATAATGTTCTGTAATTGTAGACATGATGCTGGATTTAGACACCTGACAATCCACACAGACAGTCTATGGATGCAATCTTTAGCTGATCACACCACAAAGGAAGTCAAATGTCAGATACTAAAAAACAAAGACAATGAAAACAGTATGAAGCAAGGAAGTATGTGTGCAGCACACTTCATAACAGCAATGATAACTGAATCATCCCATTTTGTACACATTCAACCCTACAGACTGTTCAACATATGATGATAATGGTTTCCTCAGTGCTATAAGTCTGTCTTTCCATAGCACAGTAAGGCTAAGCATAGTAGTGAAATGGAAAGCAGACTAATGTGGCCGAAGGCAAAACGTTACGAGTTTTTGCCACAAGCCATGAACTGCCATTTAACATTACTTACAATTGCTGCTTGTTGCCCGGCTAAGGACAAACAGTGATGAGACAGAAGCGACTAAAGAGAGAGAGAGAGAGAGAGAGAGAGAGATAGGGAGAGAGACATAAAAACATTTTGCCTATGGACCATTTCTGGACAAGTTGTGGTGTTTTAATGTGCTGTTTGTCATCATACTAATTCTGTCATGTGTACAATAAAACATTTTCAATATGGGCCAACATACTTAAGACATAAGCAGAATAATGGTTCATAGGTTTATAGGTAGGTACTAGGCTATTGGCCCTAGGACCTATACAAGCCTAGCCAAAAAGGTACCCTGGCTTTCGCTACCCAAGAAAATTATTTTCCTGTGCCCCTGTCAAGCAGAACCACAGAAGTGATCCCCAGGGTGAATTTCCTATTACCCATCCAATCACCAAGATTATTCTTGAATAGTGTTAATGAAGAGCTCTCTTTGACAAAGATAGGTAGTCTGTTCCAGAGTATGGGAAGTGTCTGGGACAGGAATCTATCCCTCCAGCATGTTCTGTTTATTGTGGTGACAAGGTTTATGTCCCTAGAGCATGTAACTCGGAGGGATTGGGATTTCTTTAAGTGGAGCATGTCCAACAGCTCTGCGTTTGACATAGCTTTGTATGTTAGGCAGAGATCGCCTCTGAGTAGGCGATACGCAACGGAGAAAAGCTGGAGTTTTTTGAGACGGTCTGCATAAGGCATCTGTTTGAGGCCAGTAATCCTCTTTGCGAGGTATTTTTGTGGCCTTTCAAGTTGTTGTAGATGTCTTGTGAGGTACAAAAGGGGCGCTGTACTCTATAATAGGTCTAATGACTGATGAGTAGAGGGGAACAATGACCTCTTTTTTTCTGGATGAGAAACCTTTTGTGATGAGGTGTGCCATGTAGAAGGATTTCCTGACCACTGTGGCAATATGATTATCAAAGGAGAGACTACTGTCCACCTGTGTCCTAAGGTCTCTTATCACACTTTCAGTGTTAAGTAGACTACTGCCTATGTGGTAGTTCAGGGCTACAGAGTTTTTACCAAAGGGGATGACAATGCACTTTTTGGCATTGAGCTTGAGACCATGTCTTTGACACCAGGCATCTGTCTCAGTGAGGCCCTTTTGTAGGATGTCCACATTGTTAGGAGTTTCAATTATGGCTCCTAGTTTGCAGTCATCTGTGAATTTAGTTAGCCAAAGACCTTCTGTGTTAGCCTGTACTTCAGAGAAGTAGATACCAAACAGGAGAGGACCCAAGACTGAACCCTGTGGTACTCCACTTGTCACTGGTCTGAAGTCTGATTTGGACTCTGCTACTTTCACGGTGTGGGTTCTGTCAGTAAGCCAGTTGGCAACCCATCTTGTGACATAGGGATTTATACCTAGTTTAGTGAGTTTATCTATAATTCCAGAGTGGGGGATGGTGTTGAACGCCTTGGCGAGTTCTAGATAGGCTGTGTGAACCACCATACCCTCAACTATGGCTTTGGTGACTACTTCAAAGAAGTCTATCAAGTTTAGGAGACATGATCTGCCTTTTACAAACCCAAACTGTGTGGGGTCCAGAGTTTGGAGATCTCCAATGTCTTTGTTTATGAATTCCATGATGATACGTTCCATGGCCTTGCAGACGAGGCTCATCAGTCTAATGGGGTGGTAGTTCCTGGGGTCTGTTGTTGCCCCCCCCCTTTGTGGAGTGGGATAACTGTTGCGGTTAACCATTCAATGGACACAAAGTCTGAAGTGAGGCTATGATTGAACATGGTACTTAGGTGGGGTGCCAGTTCATTCTGTAGTTCATGTAGAAGGCAGCCTGGGATGTTGGCAGGCCCCATGGATACTGTGTTCTTGGCTTTGGAGAGTGAAGTTTTTACCTGTGCAGCCATGATTACAGGAACTTTGCATTGTTCCGGTATAAAGATGGGCCCTTTAGGGGGTGAGAGGGGGGTAAAGTTAGCACTAAACCTATCTGCCAGGATGTTGGCAATATCAGTTGGTTCTGTATATTTAGTGTCATTGTGCTGTAACTCAGAGCAGATCTGAGTGTTGCCATTGAGATTTTTGACATAGCTATAGAATGTTTTGTGGCTGTCTTTAGAATCAGTGGCAATTTTGTTTTCATAACTAGCTTTGGAGGATTTTATGAGGGATCTCAGCTTCTTACTGTGGCTGACCAGGGAGTTCCTCAAATCATGGGATTTTACTCTTTTTTTGCAACAGTTTCTTTCTTCTGTTGTAGAGTTTGTTTATGGCAGAAGACCACCAGATTGGTTTCCTTTTTTTGGAGGATAGCATCTTGGTTCTGTTAGGGATAGCACAATCCATGCACTTGTGTAAGTGCTTATAAAGTGCATTTGTGTAGGATTCAGCAGTCGTACCTCTATTGTCCATCTGCATGGCTGTCGTGAAGTTTGCCACTTCTGTCTTAAGAAGCGTGAAGTTGGCTTTGGAGAAATTTTTTACGGTTGTTTTCCTAATGGGGGGTGGGAGCGGAATGTGAATGTCTAGGGTGATTAGCTTGTGGTCGGATCTGACCAATGAGGAGCTGACCTCTGGTGTGGAACACCAGTCACCCATGTTGGTGATGACCAGGTCTAGGATATTGCTGCCCCTGGTGGGGGTGTGGATAAGTTGATCCAAAGCGTTGGAATTGATGCTTTCCAGAAAACGTAGAGCAAAAGAGTTGGTACATGAGTAGTTTTCCCAGTTAATGGCGGGGTAGTTGAAATCACCCATTATTAGAGTGTTGGGTTGTACCTTAATATTTTCCAGTGTATCAAGAAAAGAGGAGTGGGAATCCTGGAGCATGTTGGGGGGTCTGTAGCAAGCCACAATCTGGATTGTGGTTTTGCCCAGAGTTAGTTGAACTTGGATAATCTCGGATGCATTATGCTGAGCAACTAGCTTGGAGGTGTGGATATCCTTAATGAATATGGACACGCCTCCACCTTTAGTGTTTCGGTCTGGGTTTGGTGGCCGAAAGGTGTGGTATGAATTATAGCCTGGTAATACAGGGTGCTCTCTGGAGCTTTGAACCAGGTCTCTGTCACTGCACAGATGTCAATGTTCTCCATTTTAAGGAGTGCCTCGAGTGAGTGCATTTTGAGGTTTAGACTTCTAGCATTGAGTAGCATTACCCTCAGATTTTGCTTGCTTGTACCTGTTATGGTGCTGAATTTGTCATTTGAACCTTGCCTAAAAAAGGCACTATAGGGGTGGCAAGAGCCTTTGCCAGTATCCGGAATCCCAAGGGTGACAGGTGCAGGACATCTCTGGCAAAGCAGTGTGGTCTGTCGATCATGTCATCCCAGGTGGACAGATACTGGATTCCCTTAGAATGACACCAGAAGCTTAGCCATTTGTTAAAGTCAATCATTTTGTCCTTGTACTGTGGTGTCATTCTGGGTGATGGCAGGATGCTATTCAGGGCTAGGGTCATACCAGCCTGGGCTACAAGATCGGAGAGCTCCTCCATGTCTCTTTTCATGTAGTCCAGGGAGGTATGTCTCAGATCATTCACACCAACATGGACAATGACAGAGTCATATTTATACTTGTTCTGGAGTGACCTGAGTGCGTGCGTGCATTATGTGGCAGATCCTGGCACCTGACAGGCAGCTGACAGTAACTTTTTCCTTGTTTAGCTTGGTGAGTGGAACATCAGTGTACCTGACTATAGAGTCACCTATGACTAGAGTGTTGGGTACGTTATGCCTTATGGGCTGTAGTTGAGTGGCACACTGAGTATGTGGGCTATGTGTCATTTGGGTTGTGTTGGGGGGTGGAGTTTGCTTGCATTTCTGCTTTGGAGGTCTCTGTTGTTTGGGCAGATTTGTACTGAGAGCCTCCATGAATGTAGGTGTGTGTTTTGTGGTTTTGTGTGTGTGTTTTGGTGGTGTAGGTTTTGAGGAACTATGTGATGAGTGTGGTGCGGTGCAAGTGTTTACTTTCTCCTCTTGATTGTCTCGGCCAGTCTTTGGTGAAGAGAGCTTTGTTTCGAGTTTGGCTATATAAGTGCATCTCTCGCAGGTCGTAGTGTTGGGTGGTAGGAGGAGAGGGTTGTCTGTGTACATGAGGCAATTGCTGCATTGTCCCAAGATGCCCAGATTCATCAGGTAGACAGGAGAAAACATTGGGAGCTGACCTTTAGACATGCCTGAATAGGTGCTTATTTATCAAGTACTAAAAACTGTTTTACTCTAGACAAGTGAGGAAAGTTGAGTGCTGTAGTAATTTGTAACTTATTTAGTGCTTACAATGAGTTCTGAACAAGTGCTGGGATCAAATAAACAGATGAGTGCTAAAACTAAAAGCTGGCTAGTTGCAAGGGAAATTTTGAAGAACAGACTTTATGGTGCCAGGAATACTTTAACCCCAGTTAAGTGGGGGGAGGGCTTAGGAGCTCCCAAACAGTCCTGGACACAGCAAATCCCTATCAGACCTGACACAGGCAAGCTTAGATTTTTTTTTTCCAGTAAAGTGGAAATGGAGAAAGCTGGAACAGAAGTTACTTCAACGTTAATAATCTGAGTGCATTGGCTTTCACAAATGTTCTCTATTAGATTGAGTGAACTAATGACACTAGACTGGGAGGAGTGTCACAGATCAAATATGCATAATGGGTGGGCAACTGTAAAGCCACCAAGTATAAGAACACACAACACTAGGGAGGGTGGCTGGGAAAAATTACAGTTCCTAGCTGTAGCCATTAAATGAAAGTTTTAAATAGATCAAGGAGCAGACTCGAGAATGCTTTTAACTGTAACAGACAAAAATGCACAGAAAAGCTTGGATAGAGCACTCACAAACAGAAAATACAACTCTCAGTATGAAAAAGCAGTTTACAGTTAAGTAATGTTAAAACAGTATAAAACAGTACATAAATGCATGGTGGGTTAATAACATATATAGTCAACAGTGAATCACACAATATTAATATGAAAAAACATAAATTATGCTTGACATACTTCTGGATTTGAATCCTTGATACTATGCATAAAGCAGTCTACAAACCTGAGCTTTATCTGAGCATACCACATAAGAACTCATGCATTACAAAGTTAAAATTATACATTTGAAGGGGCAGTGAAAAAAGACTGAAGCAAGGGAGACTGTAGTCATCAGGTTTCATCACAGTAATGATAACTGAAACATCCCTTATGGTGCACATTATACCTAATAACTATGTAAGAGCAACAGTCTCAAAAATAGTGCTTTCATTCTGTATTTCTATAGCTCAGTGGGGCTAAGCACATTGTGAGAGGATAACTGTACTAGTGTGGTCAAAGGCAAAATCATCAGTTTTTGCCAAAGGACTTGAAACATGATTTACCACCACTCAGCACTGGTGCATGATGAATGTTGCACAAATGCTGAGGGCAAAAGCATTTTTTATGGACCATTTCAGGCCATGTGCATTGTGTGCAATCCTATTTTTGATCAGATTTAAATTATGAAAATGGGGTTGATAGGACAGTAGTGAAAATAGAGGGGGGCAAGCACAGGATAGAACGCTGGGTTAAGAATAAAGAAAAGTACAAGATGGTGGTGGGAGAGCACCATAACTATCTACTTCTTCACAAGTTAAAAGTATACTTGACAAGAATTAGATGAATTTGAATTGTCACCATATCAGGGCGCGGTGACAACAATTGATTAATGTTGTATGGCCAACTGCACCAAATCAAGTCAGTCAACGGGACACGTTGGCAAGGTGGAGAGCTATGTAAGGGGCATATTTTTTTTTGTTGGATAGGTACCCATTTTTTATATATTATATTATTTATTTATTTATGAATGTAGAGAGAGGGTTGTTGGGAAAGATGTTAAGGAATAAGAGGGTAAGGAAGGTGAGCTAGGTATACAGGACAAAGATGACAACCACAGATGGTGATGGAACAAAAGGTTGGGGACACCGTGACTGAGATTAGGTAGGGGACATCGGAGGTGCATCTGCATCCAGCATGAGCACAGTGAGAATCTAGTCCTCATCCTCAGAACTGTCATCACTGTCTCCCGTCACAGATCCCTGGGTTGGTGCTGTTGCAATTAAAGACAAGCGATTTCCAGCTTTGCTGACTGAGGCATGGAGGCCCTTCTCCATGACATCCTCCACCAGCCCTAACAGCTCCTGATGGGTGACAAAGTCACCATTCCACCACTAGCACTACTCCAAGAGTGTACAACAGCACCAGCACTCAGTGAAGAGCTGACACAGTTGGAGCAGGTAATGCAGGAGTGTGCAGGTATCTCTGACAGGTTGTGACCCCGATGTGCTGGATATCTGTGCTGCCTGTGGTGGTGCTACCACAATCACCTGTGGAGGTATGAAAGTCAGATCTCCACTGTTTGGTCTAGCTGAACTGTGAACATGCTGATGGCATTTGTGTTGCAGCAGCAACACTTCTACACAGAAATTAAGAAAAAGTGATATAGGTTTAGGGAGAGAAAACATGTATAATAACATCAATGGTATATCAGATTAATATTTTAAAATATAAGCAAATATAACACATAACTATGTTAACCTCTGCCAGATCCAGATTTGATGTGAAGTCATTCATGTATCATGAAATACATAAATCCCACTGCTTTTATAAATAAAACAGAAGCAGTCTGGTGACTATGGCATATCTGATACAGGCATTCTAAGTAAATTCATCCATTTACAAAAATGGAATATTTAATGTTATTTAATATCACAGTAAATAATTTATAGATACCTTCTGGTAATAAAAGCTAATTGCTGCTGCTGCTGGGAATTGAACCCACACACAACTAGCTGTTTTTTGACTCATTGCTTAATGCAATTATCAAGAGCTATTGGAGCAGACAGGAACACCTGATATATAGGTTATGTATGCCTACTCAGCTGGATGTGTCTCAAGCTAATATGGACTGATACCCTGAAATTTGGAAAAATTAACAAAATTACAGCTGTATTAGGATTTTGCTTGCATTCATACCTAAACCATACTTACCCCTGTGCTCTCTGAGGTATGCCAATCATTCTTGGTGCTCCTCCATGTTTCTAACAATGTCGTCAGCAACTGTACAGAACAAAAAAAGAAAAAAAAAAGAAGTATAATGAATAAGTGTATTGTCTGGACAATGAATGGTATTGTACTGGCAGGTGATGGGTAACTATACTTACACAACTCAGGAGTGTATGTAGTTCTAAATGCTGCCTCCCATCTGCACAGGAGGTCTTGCTTGTACCTCTTTACATCACTATATTGGTGCCGGTGTTGCTCACCAGTGTATGAAATGCCAGTTGCACTGGTGACAATATTGGCCAAGCCATTCCAAGCTTCAGCCTTGTACAGACTCCCGTTATAGTTTTTTTCTGGAGAAGCCTACAGCTGTAACACTTTACAAGGAGTGCCAGAAAGGTCCTGAACTCCTCTTCACACCACTTTCAAGCTCTAAATGGAACATCATCATCATCACCTTTGCCTGCCATGTCTTCTAGAACATCTAGAAATAGGGCAGTGAATTGGCAACAAATTCTGATCTCAAATGTGCCAGCCTATGTGCAATGACCAACAATCTTATCAGCTATTTTTGGGCAAATAAAAGCATGGAAATGATCTTGAAGAAAAATTGGTTATGATTGCTTCAAAATACAAAGTAGGTGTGAAATAGGACAGTGAACTTATGTGATGCTCACTGTCTTTACAGATGTTCCACTGAGAATTCCTCAAATGGTTTAGGATGATGATATCTGAATTCAATTTTACTATCTGAATTAAATTTCACTATGATGGATGGTAATCATTCATATAGTCTTCTTAAACAGTGCTATGATATGATATCAGCTCTATGATGTTGGTTAGAATCCGTGTTGGTTAGAGGAAAAATGGTATGAACTGGAACATAATGGATAAGTGAGACAGACAAACTACATATTTTTTGTAATAAAAGTGGGAATTGAACCCCTGACTAAAAAGAAGGCTAAATTGCTAAATGCTGTTTATTATTGTTAATGCCACAGGAAATTTAACATTTGAATTTGTAAGCAGAAGTGTAACAGTTTCAACCTGAGTGGAAATCTGATTATAACAAGCCTCTGTGTGTGTGACTTTCACTTGTTATGTTAGTGAGGTTATAAGAAAAATAAATTATTTACTTCTGTAATCAATTTCATGTGTATTGAGTTGCATGATCTGAGTAAAACATGTTGTGGTAGGTACCATACATATTTTGCATGTCATACTCTTCTACACACCTAATAAATATATGTGTCGAGTCATATTTTTATAATAACTATCATGCAAATTAGACTAATGCAAGTGCAGTTTAAATTAACTATCATCATTGTTATGCTTAACATACTTTACACAGAATAAAATTGATATATTTAGCAATCATTACACAGAGCTGTGTTGCAAATTTATTTTTTTAATAATCAGTTGCACTTCATGTTAACCTTGTAATAAAATTCTGTAACACTACTTATTTTAACCATCTCATTAAACTTGTCTGTAAACTGGATTTGAACCTCGCTTCCTCTAATGCTTCTCAAAGCTTACTGTATTAAGACCTTGACCCACAGAGAAAGATAAATGGCATGTGCATTTTCTTACTCAATACTGTCCAGAGTGCTGAGACAAGTACAATGGCACCAGTCTCATTTCTGCTACTGATGGTATTCCAAATTAAATGTCTGCGTTTTTGTCATGAGAAGGGAGACATCCTTTATTGCTTGGGATTGCTAACAATCACTGAGAAGAAATGCCAAACTGTGCACAAAGGATGAAACCAAAAAAAGAGAAAAAGGAAAAGAAAAAATGTGTTTCTATGATTTCTCAACTCTGTGATCTTATACCATGAAAATGTGGCTAATAAGTATCCCTAGATTCACACAGCTATCACCCTCTGTAGACTGAAACCACAGCATTAATATGAAACACTGGGAAGATTTACAGTATGTGCCACATACAGAGAAGAGTTTATGAGGCAAAGAAAGTGGAGTACAAATAAGTGTGGCATTCTAACAACTTACATTTGTGGAGCAACATATCTATGTTATCAAGTTGTCCTTTGTCATTTCACAGGTGATGTCTGCATGCTTTTGATATTTGAGAAAGTTAACCTAAAAATCATGTCATAGTAGGGACAAATGTATGTAATACACTTCATTCATTCATTGATAATGCTGTTACATATTCCAAAAAAACACATTTTTTATCCTTATTCACATCTGGTATTGCCAAGGTGGGAGAGGAACTTACAGTAATGTCCTACATGTGCATATTTTTAATGGATGCCTACATAAATGCTTATTTTTTTCTGGCTGGTTCACTAGCTGATTGAGTTTTCCCAGTGTAATGCTGGATGTGGGTGCATTGGTGGAAGACAGCCAAAGGGAGTCTACTGCTGATTCTCCAGGTATGTCATAGTCCTATACACATATATCTATATATATATATATATATATATCTATATATATATATATATATATATATCTATATATATATATATATATATATATAAATATTTAGAGAGAGAGGATGGAAGAACAGAGATATATTTTATAAGTATTGGTGGCATTGTTGTATTCCTTGTAATATATTAGTATTTATGTTGCATATATCACTCATGACTTATATCTAACATTCCTGCACAGGTGAGACATGTTTTATCTTAGTGATGCACAATACCTGCATATGGGGGAAATCATTTGTATTTCTTATTTACAGGTTCATCATTTACCTTTGGTCTGGAAGCAACAGCAGCACCTTGTATAAAAGGCTGTTGCAAATAGAAATCAATGATAGCAGCAGCAACCCCTAACTAAGTATGTTATGACTGTATATCAAAGAGTACTGGAACTGAGAGATGAAGAGAGTGCAACATGTATACACAGACACATACACACACACACACACACACACACACACACACACACACACACACACACACACACACACACACACACACACACACACACACACACAGACACACACACACACACACACAGACACACAGACACATACTCACACACACACACAGACACATACACACACACACACACACACACACACACACACACACACACACACACACACACACACACACACACACACACACACACATACACACACACACGCACACACGCACACACACACACACACACACACACACACACACACACACACACAAACATTAAGTGGCAAGCATTCTTACATTATAAAAATAGTAGCAAAAGAATAAAGATACCAATTTATATGAGAAAATTACAGAGGAGCACAAGGCTCAAAATGGTTGTGAAGGTTGTACAAAAACCTTATTAGTGATTCATCAGTAAAGAAGCTGTTTTCTCTGTTCTGAAGGAAGAACTTGATAGTTACAGCATGTTCTGTTTTTCTTCTAAGCATCTTTGTTCAATTTTCAGTTTTTCTAAGTTATGTCTAGCTCTAGTATCTCTCTCTGTCACACAAACACACACACACACACATCCAAGGTGTATAGTTAACTAATTAAATGAAAACTTAATTATGGGTAATAGATCACTCTTCCTATTATATATAATTTAGGGAGGGAGAATGTGTTTGCAGCTTTTTGACTTTCTGTTGGAAATTTAAGTTTATCACCAGTACCATTTCAACAAGACAGCATAATTTGGATAGCTGTGCTTTATTTATCTATCTATCTATCTATCTATCTATCTATCTATCTATCTATCTATCTACCTATCTGTCTGTCTAGCTGCTGTTTTTTCCAAAATATTGCAGAAAATATGAATCTGACATAACTACGAACATATATCACAGATGTATCTGAAATAACCCACATACAACAAAAGAAATAATTATGCCAACTCCACTGGCATAAAGTGATGAAGCCCAGCTGATGTCCCAGGTGACCTGATTTTGAATAATAGGTAGGACACTTACTGGAACTAGTATAGGTGAAAAGAAGAGTGGTGTGGCTTTGTCATCTCACCTCAGTTTGGAGGAAGGGAGAGGTGTACATTTACAGGCACTTAGCACCACTGTAGAATCTCCAATCAAGACAAGGGATCCCATGGAGTGCTGACTTCAAAGGACTGATGTTCTCATGAGAGACATGCCCTCACTGATGTTCATTCCACATTAAACCCTGAGCCAGTACTGGGGATGTGCAGAGGGGTTAGAGTCTTAAAGCATAAAACCCCTTGGCCTCAGACAGGTGACAGCTCTGCTTTCCATTGTTCAGAATCTACTACTGGGAGGTACAAATGGCCTGTCGGTCTTTCACTTCCTTGGGGGACAAATTGAGCAAAACAGAGGAAAGAGTAGCCTCATGATCACCAAGGTAGGGAGATAAAACAGTTCCAAACATCCAACTAAAATGCAAGAAAAATTGTAGTGTTTTAAGGTGTGAACATTCTTGCAGTACTTAAGGTTTCAAATAAGAAATATCCCATTCACTTTGTTCTCACTTGGTTATCAGTGAAGCATGCACAACATACAATAAATAATATAATACCGGCCTGTTAGTGGCCTTGGTGTATTATATCAAAAGCACTTTACTAATTATCCAACACTTTAGAATTCCATTATACTACATAAATGAGGAATTTATGTAGTAAAAGAAAATAGAAAATGTCTGGAAGCTCTAGACAAGAACTAAATTGCACACTGACTACAAAACATATAAGGAACTACATAACCTTACTAAAAACAGCTTAACATAGATAAGAAAAATGTTTATCTGAAACCCCAAACCACTCAAAATAAGAATCCCAAGAAATTTTGGTGTACTGTCAATTAAATCCTGCACCCTGGAAACCCCTCTACTCCCAACCCCTGCCCTAATAATTCCCTTCAAGAGATTGCAGCTACCTTTAACTCTTATTTCATAGCTCAGTTAATAAACTTATCCAAGCCTCTAACACCTCTGATCCCTACAACACTATCACTCCTTCGCCACTCAATGACTCCTTCTCACTGAAACCAGTCCCTACAAACTACATTAAAAATCTCCTCCTCAAACTAAAACCTTGCTCTGTATCAGCAGACAACCTACCTCCTGCCCACTCTACTGCCCGGCCCATTTCTGTTCTCATAAAATGCTCAGTAAGGGAATCCACTGTTCCCTAATTATGGAAACAATCTTATCCTATGCTATACCCCTTCTCAAAGGTGGAAACTCTACTGACTTTTCCAATTATTGGCCTAGCGCAATACTGCCTCCTCTATCCAAAATCCTTGAGAAATGTGTACTTAAACAAATTCTCGACTAGCTCACCTACAAAACCTACTCTCACCTAGAAAACATGTTTTTTGGCTACACCATAGTACCACAATAGCCCTAATTTTCTTTACAAACTCCATCTCCCAGGCCAGCTGGTTTCTTGTCTCTTTCTTGATCTCTCTAAAACTTCCGATACCATCTCTCACCCTATTTTTTCTACTAAACTCTCTCAGCTCAGTCTTTCTTCTCCAACTTTCTCCTAGTTTCAAAGCTACCTTTCCAATAGACTACAAGCTGTTAAATGGCTCTCCTCCCTCTCCCCCTTCCTCCCCATTAAGATGGGAGTCCGTGTCCTTACTTTTCTATATTTTCAAGAATCACCTAAATACTTCCTGCCCACAATCATCCCTAATGCAGTACGCAGATGACTCCACAGTCATCACCTCCTCCAATACTGTCCCTAACCTACATACCCTTACACAAAAGTCTTTCAAACTTATTGAATCTTGTCTTTTGAATAACCAACTCTTACTCAACCGCAAAAAGACTAAACTGCTACTTTTCCTTCCCAAATCACTCTCAACACAAATCCACATTCACCATCACATCCCAAAATAACACAGTTATTAAGACTGAAACCCATACTAAGCTTCTCGGTGTCATTATAGATGAACAACTAAAGTTTGACCTACATGTATTCAACAACATTAAAAAAACTCATCAAAAATTTGGTCATTGTGCAGAAAGAAAAAAGTTCCTAACTACTGAATCACAACAGACACTTGCCCAGGCTTACCTCCTCCTTAACCTACTATATTGTTGTCAAATTTTAACTAACCTACAATCAAATCTCCTCACAATACTTCAAACCACCTATAACAAAGTAGCTAGATTAGCATCCAACAACCCACTTAGGTCACATCACTGTTTTGCCCTTACAACTGGTTAGAATTCCCTCACCATCTTCATCTTTCCCAACTTACCCTCATTCACTCCATCATACACAAACCCTCCTCCTGCCCTTCCATCTCCACTCTTGTCTCCCTTTACATCCCCCCTCGAACTCTAAGAAGCTCTGATCAATTTCACATAGAAATCTACAAACACAAAAGCTCTTTTGGACAAAAACTGTATACCTATTTACCAGCCTATCATGGAACAAACTTCCCTTGTCTCTATGAAAAATAAACCAAACTTTTGACTTCAAGAAAGCTCTAAAAGATTACCTTAATACTACCTGGACCTGTCATTGTAAATATCCTTCTTGAACTTTCTACCCTCTTCTGCAATCCAACTCTTATTCTCTTCCTACTATGTTTTTTTAAACTCTCTTACTTGTCATCATATCTGATTCTGTTTATCCTAACTCTCTCTGTATTCTCTTCCGATATACTTCTTACCTAACCTGCTTATTAACTTTCTCTTCTCTTCCCCTTACTATTTATCTAACTCTCCTATTTTCCCTACCTTACTTCCCATTAGAAGTTATATACTTGCGTAACTCTGCTCCCTCTCCTAACTAACTCTCTACCAACAGGATTTCTTCCTTGCACACTATTCAATATTTAGGGCTCAAATCTATTCTTTGAACCTCTGATTATTTCAAAATCACTATAAAATAGATGTGTGTAATTTTTTTCTATCAGTAAACTCTGCATATATTATTGTCTTCTACTATTGTATCTTTCTAGCCATTTTGATCTGTGATGCAATTGTGTTATTTTTCACATTACCATATTTATTATGTATTTTACTATTGTACATACTAGTTATTGTAATGCAATAACTTGTACTGAGGAGCTTTTCTTCCCGGTCCTCTACTGAAAAAGGGCTTTTGCTCAGTCAGACTATCCCGGTTAACAAATGTCAAATAAATAAATAAATAAATAAATACATGTACTGATGGCAATCCATAATGAATATATTGCAAGCATCTGCCACATAATGTGCTATTATTGTTTCCAAATGTAATACAACAAACACTTCTTAACTTTATTTATTTTAGTGCTGTAAATATCAAAAAATAATAAGCATTAGTAAAAAGATAAATAGCACAGAGTTCTTGCCAAACTAGAAGCTCATTTGTTTGCAGAGATGTCTATCTTTGTGTAGTAAATCTCTAGTTATGATAAATGATACCCAGAGTGGATGAAATATGTTTTTTTCTTCCTGGTTATGGTGGGATTTTTATACTTCCTTGTTGATTATTTATTTATTTTTTTTCAGGATTTTATCTGTTATCCAGACTACAAAGTTCTCTGCTTGCATATGTGACTGTTATGGAAGAAGGGGGGACTGATGGAGATTTTTTTTTTTTTTTTAGGTATGGTGCAGAAAACATTCGAGACTTTATATTAACAAGATGTTTAAAACTAATTGTTTGTATTTTTGCATTTTCCTCCCTCATTATATTTACTGTCAAGTTGCACAGATACAAATTTTGGGGGAGGATAATTATAAAGCAACAGTCAAGTTGTTTGCACCAAAACGTCTGTTTTCAGTTCGCCTTATAATCTTGAAATAAACTTTAGATTTATTATGTTTTGCATAAGTAAATATATCAAATGTTTCTGGTTCAAGAGGCTTCTTTAGCCACACCCATATGGTTACCCTATGCAAGTGTAAAGCACAACAAACTATGCCTTTAGTGCCCCACCCTGGATTCTTGAAAAGGTGACAACTCTGTCTAATCCAAACCAAAAGTGTTAGCAATATTGTTTAACACACTAACAAAAACACACCCCGAGTTTCAGAAATATGTCTAGCTTGACAACAGAGTACCTCTCACAGGTACAGCTCATAACACAAAGTGGATCAAGGCTCATTATCAATTAACAAGGTGAAAATACATACCTCATTTCATTGCTAATTAGTAAACCTGCTTGGCCATGAACAGTGTCCACAGATAAAGAGAATTCACAGTAGTGACTAGGAATGTGATAAGGAAAATTGAAGAGCATATAGGATACATGCACCTCAATGTGTTTACATGCGATATTTAGTGACAAGGTCAGAAAACAATCATGCTACTTTAAAGAGGCCAGTGCAGTAATTAAATCTGTTTTTGACCATAAACAGGGATGGAAATGGGTGTATAGTGCAGTAGATAAAAAGGACAGCATGCATAGTAGAATCCACAAGGGAAATGGGAATGGAAACAGGGAGAGGGAGAGAGAGAGAGTACAGCTTTTTTGTTCCAGATATTTTGAGGAAGGAAATCTGGGGAAAAAATGTAAGAGAAAGTAAAGATGTGGTAAGAGGCTGAGGGTCAAAGCAGAATGAAACATACAAACCTATAGCATAGATTGATGCAAGGTGCTGGCACACAGAGTGGGGGTAGACAATGGATTGAGAGACACAAACAAAGGAAGACTGATGGTGATGGAGAGGACTAGAAAACACAATGGGGGGGACACCTGGAAGGGTTCAGGATGAGTACAGACTTGCATGTCATACTACCTGTCTGATACCCAGAAAAAGGTCAGACAGCACCCTGACCACCCTCCCCATTGATCCCTGCATGAGGTAGTGATGGTACGGACAGGCAGTGCTGTCATTCCACTAGTCACAAGAGGAGCCTTTTTAATCAACCACTGTGGCCTTCCAGCTTGCAATCTGACATGTCCCACCACCATCTGTACTGATTCCCTGCATGTGACAAATTCCTGATCCTTGTCAGTGCCCTAGGGAGCAACAGTGCTTCAAGACAGTGAAGCAGGCCTAAATATAGGAGAGCTGCTCAACCTGGCTGTCCCCCAAACAGGCAGCTTGGTATACAGGTAGAGAACATACATGAGGATGACTTATCTTGCTGGGGGGCTGTTGGCCATGGCAACCCCACTGGCAGTTATGTGGCAACTGCTCTACAAAATGAAAAACGACATGGAGAGAAGTAAAACAACAAGCAAAATACAATTACAAAAGAATATATAGTGACTAGAGAAGAGAGGGGAGAGAGAGAAAAATAACTTTTACATAACATAAATATAAGTAATATATGAACCACGTTTAATTAAGTATGACACACAACAATATCTGTACAGCTTTATAATGGCACAATCTGAATAATAGCAAGAATGTATGACACAAATGCTGCTATGCTAGGATGTGCTACCAGAACGATGGGGGAGGGGGACAAGCTGCATTCCTGATATGTGTAGTTCTGACACTGAAAATTGGGAGAAAACGTACTGATCTGTCTATAGCATACAAAAATATCATGGTGAGCTTTGTGTCCATCTACCTCATTATATATTTTGTTTTGTCTAGCACCAGCAGATATACAGGAATCACACTGCAAATGTCTAACACTGACAACCTGAATAACTCGAGTGCTTATATTCAGAAAAACACCAAATGTGAAATCTGAATACACTGCAGATTTTAACATAGGCAATCTTACAGTCCAGGGTCAAACTCATGAATGTTTCTGGCCGATAGCCAATACAGTAATACCCACTCTTAAGACTATTAGAATTACAGAAAGAAATGAAATAATATGCATTCCTGTACCCAGAAAGTTTTTCCATTCTCATCTCATGCAGAATAGTCTACTGTATGGTCTCCTGAGCTGTAGAAAATGTATTTATTTAACATTTGTTTACCAAGAAAGTCTGACTTGGAACAAAGCCAATTTTAAGTGGAGGCCCACTGGCCTCCATGGTTGACAGATGATCTATTATGGTAAATATGATGAGCTCTATTGAGGCCACCCTGGAAGGGTGTGCTGAATGACTCAATGCCTAGGGAAATAACTATGAACAGGTCAGATACCATGCCACCAACACATTAAGTGCAGCCCAGAGTGCGCTGCTTGACTGGCACAGATGCTTAGGGTGATGACAGGTTGTGCACTAGCCAAGCCTCCATTAACAGAGGCAGAGCAATTCCTTACCTCTCTACATGGGGTTGTCTGAGTCATCCGTAGACCACAGCGGAGTACTAGATACTGGAGCAAAACTGCAGGGGGCTTCAGGAATCTGTGTATTAGTTAACTGCGTAGTGGGTAAAGGTATACTGCACTGAAATTACATGATCTGTTAATTCTTGCATAGGAATATCAGGGCTACAGATTACAAGACTGCCAGTATAAGATAAGGTCAATCTTATTACTCTCTATTACAATGTGTAGTCATTATCATTCGTTCATTGTGATTCAAGTAATAGTGGCATGTATTATTTATTGAGAGTAGTTGCCTCAGGTGTCTTCACAGGTAACATTTTAGTAGGCTCTTTCTCCAAGAATATACCACTTCCTGATGTCGGAGACAACTCAGATTCCAACAATGCTGAGAGTTGAAATTTGGCATGACCTGGGGTTGTGGTATCATTATAGGATACAGGGAAAGTGGAATCCAGATCCCCATCTCAGTCAATGGTCATGATGTCTGTACCTGTGAAGCCTACACCAGGGACACATTAAGACACTGAAGGACAGGAAGTTATAGACAGGTCAGCTGTGAAAGGAATGTCTTCCCCTCTGATGCAGTCACCCTTGGTTGCCACCAGCTCCAGTGAGCACAGGAAGGGCAAGAGCAGTATTGTACTGGTGGTCAAAGACACTAGCCCCACCCAAGCTATTTGTCTCTGTGTCTGTGACTGAGTAGATGTGTATAACCATCATAGAGGGACAGGCTGACAACATTGCAGTTCATGCTGGCATGGTAAATGTTTTGCATGTCCCATATGTGTGACCTAATGGACTTATTCCATAGACAGCTTGCATGACACAGGCAGCATGCCAGACACACTTCCAATGGTCATGCCATCTCTGCCTCCACTGTTGAGCACCACCATTAAGAGGGGGAGGCCTAGGTCAGGTATACTTAGTACCACCACTTTCACCACATCATCCGGACAGTAGGGGAAGACATGGACATCCAAGAGATTATGGAACTCATGCAGCTTAAATGCCCAGTATGTGCCTTCACTCATTATCATGCAGCACACCTTCCACTAGACATGGGGTGAATAGTGCTTGTGACCCTCCCAAGAGAACGCACTCCTGTGGACAGAAGTATGCACAGAATGCACATATATCTCTTGAGGGTATGCTGGACCTGTCTGTAGGAACTCAACACAGCTTTGCAACATTTGCTGAGATTGTGTCTCAGTGGACATGCACAAATCTATCTACAATGTCCACATCCATACACAGCACAGCAATGGTAACACTATCACCTCGCAGACCATTGCACTCTAGTTCTCACACCCACCTCCTAACACATACAGCACCAAGTTAATGTTAATCATATTACCACACACACATTTTGCTGTGGTTGATACTTGTTGCTGTGTCTCTCACCACCTGTGCAGATAGGTGTGCTCTGACAACTGTCCTTTGATACTTGTGCATTGGTGACCACAGCCTCAATGTGAGTTTGCATGCATCACTTTCAGCGTTCTGCATAATTCTTTATCCTGGTCCATTGTTATGAAATAGCTGCTGCCTTCTAGCTAGTGCAATAGCATACTGCATCTGCCTTCATTTGGAGTAGTCCTCTCCTGCTGCTGGCTCCTCCACAGGCTCCATATCAGGCTCCTCCTGCAATGCCTGGTGTGGTGGAATGTCTTCTTGCTGCGTGCATAATCCCAACTGCAAGTGTTTTCTCAACATCATGATATGTAACATTGTACAGAAAGAAAATGTCTTAGGACACATGCCCAAGCCATAGTGCAGGATACCACCAAATACATGCAGGCAGTGATAATAGACATTCTGCATGCCAACCACACACACACACACACACACACACACACTTATTGATGACCCATGTTTGTCACTGGACATAACTGTAGCCATTGACTGAGATGGTCTGTGGTTTCCTGATAGGTATCATCAATCATGCCTTCAAGTGAAATCCAGCATCACCAATATGATGCCTCTGAGGAACACCACCCTATGCAGACCACTGATATAGGTCACATGTCCATCTGTAGGAGCAATAGGTACTGCCTGCATGGTCTGCAGACACATTGTAGATCATACTTTGTGCATTACAGACTGCTGAACAGATGATGGAGTTGTAACCTTTACAGTTATCACACCTTCTTTCCTGCTCACTAGTTGTTGCTTTATTTCAAAGAGAATGCAGTCTATGGCACAGAGCAGCTCAGGACAATAGCCCATGTGATGAAACACCCGCATAGTGTTGGCTGGCTCCTCTGTGGTATGAGAAAACCACATGCTGCAGCATGCCTCAAGGAACTGATAGAATATCCTTGTGGCAGATGCCTATGATACTCCTAACATGTCTACCACTGGCTACTGAAAGGTCACTGTATCTAGTATTATCAAAATCACACCTTTGTATACACAGGAATACTTACTCCATGACTCCATGTATTCCACAGACCTGAAAATGGGGGTGACACTTCTCGTTCCAGCTCCTGCCTGCTGACTATCCAAATGGTAAAGTTGTAATGATGTGATGTAGTGCCAACTATGCCAGAGAGAGTAGGCAAGTGCATGTGTAACATGTGCCAGTATAGCTCGCTGGGGTTTTGTAAAGAATTATATGTAATTTGTATATCCAACTGATTTGTACAGGTGCTTGTGTTGAAAATGTATTTGTAAATTTGCTTGTGTTACAAAATGTACCAACACTGGGTCCTGCTGAACAGAAAAGAAATACACCTGTATGTCAGACTGTATTGAAACCATTGAAATGAATATGTTGTAATAGATTATACTAGAAGAGTAGAGGTTAAACTCAGTCCAGCTAACTTTGAAAAATAATCTGTAATTAAATTACCTGATTTAGGCCATAAAGATTCTCTATGACTCTATCCAAATGGTAAAGTTTTAATGATGTGATGTAGTGCCAACTATGCCAGAGAGAGTAGGCAAGTGCATGTGTAACATGTGCCAGTATAGCTCGCTGGGGTTTTGTAAAGAATTATATGTCATTTCTATATCCAACTGATTTGTATAGGTGCTTGTGTTGAAAATGTATTTGTAAATTTGCTTGTGTTAAAAAATGTACCAACACTGGGTCCTGCTGAACAGAAAAAAAATACACCTGTATGTCAGACTGTATTGAAACCATTGAAATGAATATGTTGTAATAGATTATACTAGAAGAGTAGAGGTTAAACTCAGTCCAGCTAACTTTGAAAAATAATCTGTAATTAAATTACCTGATTTAGGCCATAAAGATTGTATCTTACAGTTCTGATTGCAGGCAGAGACAAAATGTCTGTGAAAACCAGGACTAGGAATCCTACCATACTGTCTTAGGGGTGAACTAATTGCTACCCTGGAAGGGTGGAAGTTTTTGAAATGGTTTTACAGCTTTCAGATGCTAATACACATCTTAGCAAAGATCTGTGTATGTGCGAGCGAGTGTGTATATGTGTGTGTGTGTGTGTGTGTGTGTGTGTGTGTGTGTGTGTGTGTGTGTGTGTGTGTGTGTGTGTGTGTGTGTGTGTGTGTGTGTGTGTGTGTGTGTGTGTGTGTGTGCTTGTGTGTATGTGCATGTGTATGTGTGTGTGCGTGCATGCGTGTGTGTGTGTGTGTGTGTGTGTTATGACATATATATATATATATATCCTGGTTCAGTTTCTAGTAAAAGGGGTAGTGTGGGAACGAGAGTCCGATGACCAGATGTACATGATGGCATTATGTAATCCAGCACTGAAATAATATTTTAATGCTAGATTAGACAGAAGTCTCAGGGCAGTCTGTCTGTGAAACCTGACAAGGAGGAAGACTACTCACCCATATCATCTTGTCTTGCTCCAGTAAGTGAACTAGGGGACAGTAGTTCTTTAGATTAGTCAGGGAAATATAGTCAGATTAGTTAAGTATTGTTTTTTTCTGTATCTGTGTGAACCTTTCCATCTGTATTATTTTTAGTATTTCCTGTGATTGAAACTTTGGCGTTCATTGTAAATAGATATTTCGTGTTTTCACTTTCTTTTATTAAATATATTTAAACTTTTCATTGTGGTTGGCATTTTAGAGAATATTTTAACCGTTGAGGGTACTTATATTTATTTGGTGACACTCTAGCCACTTCTGAAAGCCTTGCTGTATTGGTTCAAACACTGCCATTTGTATTTGCACTAATTTTACTCAGTATAATTGTGTGTCCTGATAAGAACCTTCGAGTAGCTGGCTTTGGAGTGTTTTGAAGGCAGTATCTACTTTATGGTCTGGGCAAGGGAGTCATCATTAGTAAATCTGTGCCAGCCTTTCCCAGGTGGTGTGTGTGTGTGTGTGTGTGTGTGTGTGTGTGTGTGTGTGTGTGTGTGTGTGTGTGTGTGTGTGTGTGTGTGTGTGTGTGTGTGTGTGTGTGTGTGTGTGTGTGTGTGTGTGTGTGTGTCAGCTACTTGGAGCAGGGGCACAGAGCACTGGTTTCACAGACAGGGTGGTGGAGGACTTGGCTTGGAACACTCAACTGAGGACTCAACTCTACAGCTGTCAGTGAGGAGTCTTATATGGGGCCTAGTTAGAGAGTGGGGGAAACCCAGCCCCAGGACTGAGTGTGCTCCCTCTGTCTTAAGGGAAATTGTGTTTGATGCCGAAAGCTGTATCTGAAAATACTGTGTGCATCTATTTTTTTTGTTCCAAGTGAACATCCCTCACTGGTGTCAGTGGTGAGGATTGAGACTTCTTGATTACTGGCCCAGAGCAGGGATGTCACATATTGGTGAGCAAGGGTGTGAATATTACTTGAACTTCTGTAGCCTGTAAGCAGTTGTCACTGAAGGTGTGTGTACTCTCAGCAGCCACAAGGAAAGAATACAGAGTTTCATTTTCACAACAGTTTTATTTATTTTTTTGTTAGATTAGTTTAGTCAGGGGAAAGCAGATGAAGATGTCAGCAGAGGATTATGGCAAGCTGACAAAGAACCAGTTTGTCAAGGTGTGTGAATCCACAGGACTGGTGCATGCCAACTTGACAAAAGAGGAAATTATTTCAGCCTTAGTCACAGCTTTCACCCAGACCAGCAACCAGGAGGATAACCAATCTGGTGACGAGGATTTGCAGGCCTCAGAAACAGGATACTTCACCTTTTCCTCAGAGGACTTAAAATCCATCTGGAGTTAAAGAAACCTGAACTAGAGGCCAAATGTTTGGAATTAGAATTGACAGACAGACTGCATCATTTGGAGTCTAAAGAAAATGAGAAACTGCAGCATTTGAAGGACGAAGAAAATAAGAAGCAATGTCAACATGAGAGGGAGATGATGACTCTTTGTCAAGGCCATGGAGGTAATGGGGAAGGGAAGGAATAAAGGTCAGTACATTTCTTCTACAGTTTACAGAGGATGATAATTTTGATAGATTTTTTTTCATATATTTGAAAGAGTATGTAAACAGTATAATGTTGACCAAGGGTTCTGGATACTTTTTTTGATCCCCTTACTCCATGGTAAAGCTGAAACTGTTGTTTCTAAATTGTCTGATACTGATTGCTTAAACTATGATAAAGTTAAACAATGTTTATTGGAATTTTTTTAAGTTACACACCTGAAGCTTACAAAAAAAAAAGATTTGTGAGCATAGATGCAAGATGAAAGTGTACGTGATTATATTGCTGAGTTAAGCACTTATTTTCATAGGTAGGGGAGTAAATGTCAGGTCACCGCTTTTGAAAGACTGGCAGACCTTTTGTTGAGGGAACAAGCCTTTAGCACTTTTCCTGAGGACATGATAATCTGGTTGGCAGACCAGGACTGTAACTCTGAAGATGAGTTGGGGAGAAAAGGGGATCTCTAATTAACAAGCAGGGCATCACTGCACAAGAAGGGAATACCCAGTGCTACACATTGATATAAGGGAATCCATGGTGGGCAGCATAAACCACCCCAACAGAGTCCACCAGTAACAGGGGAAGCCACTAGTTCAAGTACTCTGTCAGGATCAAGGATTAGATGTTTTAAATGTAACCAGTAGGGCCATGTAGCATACAGATGTCCACAGAAGCAAGGTGGGGAACAAAATATGTGGAGCCAGCAAGTGGGAATAACAGTATGCCAGTGATAAGTTGTCTGGAGGCAACAGGGGTACCAAACTATCACCAGAGTTTCTATCCAATCTTAGTGGATGGAAAAAAGAGCACTGGTAAGAGAGACATAGCCTCTGACATAACCATTGTGAAGGCTGCAGTGGATAAAGAGGAGTGATACTTGCTTGGGCATTCTACTCCAGTCAAAGCTTTAGGAAGGAACCCATTCCAAATATCTTTGGCCAGGGTTCACCTTGACTGGGAGGGTGGAAAAGGAAGCAAGCAAATAGGTGTGTTTGAGGATATCCCTGCAGATGTCTTGATAGAGAATGATTTTGATAATGTATTACCTTGTGGGCATGTAGTTATACTCAGTCTGGTAGGAGACAGGCATGTGGGTCTGGTAGCCTGGGGCAGAACCCACACCTGAAGTCTAGACTGGTGAGGTGGCTATTTCAGGGAGGGAGCTTCCCTGTAGCAGTGAGCTTGAAGGTGAGCCAGAGCTGCTGGTAGGTACTGATGTTCCCTTGGACAGAGTGACTGCAAGGACAGAGGTGAGTGGTAGTACCCAGGCTGACAGTGAGGCAGCACTATCAGAGGATACCAGACTTCTTGTGGAAGGGGAACTAGGAAGGGTGACAAAGATAGTGTTGAGACAGGCTCAGCTCTCGGATCCTACACTAAGAGTCTTGACGGAGGTAGCTAGGGAGGCACCAGATTGTCAAAGAAAAGGGGAGTCTGTACACTGCAACAAAGGACTAGTGTACAGAGATTGAACCCCTGAGGGAGAGCTAGAGGGTGAGGTAATACAGCAGTTGATAGTGCCCAGAGCCTCCCATCTCGCACTTCTAGCCATAGCCCATGACATCCCTTTGGCAGGTCATATGATCATAAAGTGTCCCAAGAGACATATTATGCAGAAATTTTATTAGCCTGGGATTGCAAGGGATGTAGCAGGTTACTGCAGGACCTGTAAGCAGTACCAAAAGGTAGACAAGGCAGGGGACAAGGTCAAAGCTCCTTTGATGCCTTTGCATGTGACTAAAGAGCCATTTCAGAGGGCAGCTAAACATATTGTGGGGACTTTGAGTACCCCAAGTTTCACAGGGAAGAAGTATATCCTGGTGGTAATTGATTATGCTACTAGATACCCTGAAGTGGTGGTACTGTCCTCTATCGAGGCAGAGACGGTGGCAAATGGTTTGTTAGAGATTTTCAGCAGGGTAGGTTTCCCAAGTGAAATACTGACTGACAGTGGTGCCAATTTCATGCCAGACCTGCTGGCTTGTCTCTGGGAGCACTGTGGGGTGAAGCACCTAAAGACCACCCCTACCACCCCCAGACTAATGGTTTTATTTATTTTTTTATTATTTTATTTTATTTTCAGTTTGATTACCGGGGGAAGTCCACTGTGCCAAGAAGTGCCCATTTTCAGTGGAGGCCCGGGGAGAAAAGCTCCATAAGCAATACAATACAATAAAGGTCAAATGATGTTAAAGGTAAAATACAAGAGTAAAATACATACGGTCAGGAAATGCAAATGCATAAATGTACATCATGAGACAGTGCAATACAGATATTTTTTTTTTTCAGTGGCAATGCAGATATTTACAATATTTACATACTTAGAGTCAAGTGAAAGTCAGCTAAGTCTATTTTGGAGGAATAGAAATAAAGCTTGAGGGTAGAGTGGAGCAGGAGTATAGAGAGCTCAGTGGGGAAAATCCCTAGAATTTATATCTGGTGAAAGCAGGAACATTTCCATTTAGATGACAGGTATAAGAAAAGTTGGGTCTTGAAGGATTCAGAGTTAGGTATAGTCCTAAGTGATGGAGGGAGGGAGTTCCATTTTTTACCTAGAGAGAAGGAGAGTAGAAGCTGGCCAGCGGGACGTTTGGGTTTGTGGCTGGAGATTAGGTTTTGGTGTTGAGATCTCAGAGATATGTTTGGGATGTATGGGGGAAGGATGTTTGTTAAGGCTGGGCATGTATCTGGGTAGAATATTAATTTGTGAGCGGTCGTTAGTTGGAGATAGTCTAGGTGGTTAGGGAGTTATAGCCAATTCAGAGATTGTAGGGTGAGGTAGTCATGAGTTGAGGTTTTGGATTTAGTGGCAAATTTAGTGATCTTATTATAGCAATTTTCAAGTTTTGAGGTTTTGGAAGCAGACAGATTGGTTAAAAGAGGGGCTCCATATAGTAGAGAGGGTAGAAGGTAGGTAATTGCAAACGTGTGCCTAGAGAAGTTGGAAAGAATCCGGTTATTCCTGTAGAGCATACCTAACTTTTGGTGGGTTTTATTTATGTTTTGTTGTATGTGGAGATTGAATTTAAGGTGTTCGTCTATGGTAATGCCAAGGAGTTTTGCAGAAGGGACCACTTCTATAGCAGCGTTGGTTTGGCTTAGGACTTTGAAAATATTTTTGTCAAAGGAGGAAACCCTGGTGGGGGTGAAAATTAGTATTTTAGATTTATTAGAGTTGAGGGAGAGATGGCTTTGGTGCATCCAGTTCTCTGTAATGGAAAAAGCTATTTGTGTTTTAGTCAGTAATTCAGGAACGTTAGAGGTGGCACAAACTAAGGTAGAGTCATCAGCGTATTGGATGACTGTAGTGTCAGGGATGACAGTGTGAAGGTTATTTATAAAGATGTTGAAAAGCATGGGTCCGAGGATGGACCCCTGAGGAACACCGGTAGGTGTAGGCAAGAAGGAAGAGGTAGAGTTCTTCCATCTGACAGCTTGAAATTTGTCTGATAGGTAACTGGAGAACCAGGATAGAGTATTAGGGGAGAGATTAAGTTTGGCAAGATGAAAGAGAAGGTGTGTATGGGAGATGGTGTCAAAGGCTTTAGATAGATCTAGCAGTACTGTGGATACCAGAAGTCCAGAATCTCGGGCTCGATTGACTGTTTCTAGGAAGGATAATAAGGCAGTTATGGTGCTGTGGCCAGGGTGGAAGCCATGTTGAGTGGGTGTAAGTAGGTGATTCTGAGTTAAGAAAGGCAAAAGTTGGTGGTGGACACATTTTCTAGAATTTTAGATATTGGAGAGAGTAGGACAATGGGGCAGAAGTTAGAAATAGTGGTGTTTTTACCTCCTTTGTGAAGAGGTAGAATGTAGGCTGAACGCCAAAGTTTGGGTACATATGACTCTTTTAAGGATCTGTTAATCAGGATACTAATTGGGAGAGCAATACCTTTGGCTGCGCATTTGAGGAAGGAGGAGGGTATGTTGTCAGGGGCATTAGAGCATGGCTTAAGTTTGGATAAGAGCCTTTTTTATAAAAATGGTTGAAACTGGTTTGAACTGGAAATAAAGGGACACTTATTAGGGTTGTTGGGTGTTGAGGAAAGGGAGTTGGGTGGATTATTGTTTGGGAATGTTTTGGTTAGCTTAGCTATGGATTCTGTAAAGAAAGTGTTGAAGTGAGAGCTCAGCTCCATGTCAGTTAAACTAGGGTTAGGGCAGGGATTATTCTTGGACCCTGGATGGAGAAGGGAGTTAACTGATTTCCAGAATTGTTTTGGGCTCTTATTATTTTTGGACTGAAGTTTATTATAGTAGTTTTTTTTGTCCAAGGTGATTAGTTTTTTTGCTTGGCTGCGGAGTTGGGTGTATTGGAGCAAGGCAGTAGACAGTTTATTTTTCTGATAAAGCTTCCAGGATTTGTCTCTGTGATGCATGATTTGTTTAGTTTCTTTGGTCATCCAAGGAGCAGAATTGGCTTTGATTCGTTTGTTTCTTAGAGGGGCTAGGTAGTTAAGAGTATTTAGGAAGATAGAGCTAAAATGTTTTGTGGAGAGGTTAAACTCTACATGAAAGACCACGCATGCTATGAGCATTTGCAGACCAGCTTAAGAGAGAGTGGGGCAAATATTTGCTCCATCAGCTGTTTGCATACAGAGAGGTACCGCAGGAATCCACAGGTTTTTCACCCTTTGAGTTGTTGTATGGGCATAGGGTGAGGGGGCCTTTAGATTTGATTCGTGATGAGTGAAAAGGTGAGTTTGAATCCCACAAGGAGTCTGTTGTGGCATATGTCTTAAACCTAAGGACAAGGCTTAGGGAGCTCATGGGCTTGGCCCAGGAAAACCTGACAGGAGTCCAACAGCAGAAAAAGGTCTGGTATGACAGGAATGCTGGAGCCCGTGAGTATGGTGTGGGACAGCAAGTTATGGTTCTCATTCCTGTCAGACACAATAAACTGCAGGCAGCTTTGTGGGGACCCTTTGAAGTGGTAAGGAAGGTCGGTGATGTTAGCTACATGGTAAACCTGCTAGGCAGGAGCACAAATTGTACCATGTTAACATGATGAAGCCTTACTAACATAGGGAGGCACTTGTGCTAATATTTGCAGTGGGTAGCAGGAGTCTAAGGGGGATATGGTGACTGATCTCCTCTGTGAGGCTCAAACTGGCACCTCAATGGGAGGGATAGTAATGTCCCAGTGGCTATCTCCTACCCAAGTTCAAGAAATCTGAGCAGAGTTTGGAGACATGTTCATGGAGAAACCTAGTACCATGAATGGGGTCAGCAATGCCAATGCCAATGGACTCTCAAGACAGGGCATGGGTTAATGTATTCCCAGAAGAGCTCATACCTCTCAAGCAACATTTCTCCAGGGTCCCTTGAGAAACCTACTTGCATCTTCAAAGGGGGGAGAAATATGATGTTATGAGACAGTGCCAGCTATGTTAGAGAGAGAGTAGGACAATGCATGTGTAATATATGCCAGCATAGCTAACTAGAATTTTGTAAAGAATTATATGTCATTTGTATATCCAATTGATTTGCTTGTGTTGAAAATGTATTTGTAAAGTTGCTTGTGTTAAAAATGTACCAACAGTTGGCCCTACTGGACAGAAAAGAAATACACCTGTATGTTAAACTATATTGTAACTGTTGAAATGAATATGTTGTAACAGAGGATACTGGAAGACAAGAGACTAATCCCAGTCCAGCTAACTTTGAAAAATACTCTGAAATTAAATTACCTGGTTTAGGCCATAAAGATTATATCTTACAGTTCTGATTGCAGCCCGAGACAAAATGTCTATGAAAACCAAGACTAGGAATCCTACTGTATTGTCCTTAGGGGTGAACTAACTGCTATCCTGGAGGGGTGGAAGTCTTTGAAATGTTTTTATAGCATCCAGATGTTATAACACATCTTAGCACAGTTCTATGTGTGTGCATTTTGACACAGATGTGCTAGATTCTGGTTCAGTTTCTAGTAAAGGGTAGTGTGGGAACCAGAGTCAGATGACCAGATATTTTAGATGTCATTCAGTAATCCAGCACTGAAATAATGTTTTAATACTAGATGAGACAGAAGTCTCAGGACAGTCTGTTTGTGAAACCTGACAAGAAGGAAGACTACTCATCCACATCATCCTGCCTTGCTCCAGTAAGTGAACTAGGGAACAGTAATTCTTTAGATCAGTCAGGAAATATAGTCAGATTAGTTAAGTTTTGTATTTCTGTATCTGTGTGAACCTTTCCATTGGTGTTATTTTTAATATTTCCTGTGACTGACACTCTGATTTTTATTGTAACTAGATATTTAGTATTTCATGTTCTTTTATTATTTATTATTAAATATATTTAAACTTTTCATTGTAGCTGGTCTTTTAGAGAATATTTTAACCTTTGAGAGTACTTATATTTATATGGTGACACTGTGGCCACTTCTGAATGCCTTGTTGCAATAGCCAGACACTACCATTTGTATTACCATTAATTCTCCTCAGTATAATTGGGTTTCCTGATAAAAACCTTAGAGTAGTTGGCTTTGGAGTGTTCTGATGGTATTTTCTACATTATGGTTTAGGTAAAGAGGGCATAGCTGGTAAATCTGTGTCAGCCCTTCCCAGGTGTGTGTGTGTGTGTGTGTGTGTGTGTGTGTGTGTGTGTGTGTGTGTGTGTGTGTGTGTGTGTGTGTGTGTGTGTGAAAATCAAATCTCAAAGAGTGTGTTTGTCAGCTACTTGGAGCAGGGACACAGAGACCTGGTTTTACAGAGTAGGTGGTGGAGGACTTGGCTTGGAACACTCAGCTGAGGACTCAAATCTACAGCTATCTCAGTGGGGAGTCTTATGTGAGTCATGGTTTGAGAGAGGGAAACCCAGCCCCAGGACTGAGTGTAACTGTGCTTGGTGCAGATATCTGCATCTGAAAATACTGGGCGTATCTATTGTTTTTTTTATTATTAAATGAATGCCCCTCAGTGGTGTCAGGGGTGAGGATTGAGGCTCCTTGATTACTGGCCCAGAGGAGGGATGTCACATATGTCTACAATTTCAGTGTCATGAAGGACATGAAATGTTAAGCATGGATGGATGACATTGCAACTTAGAGGGTGATAATGAACAACACAGTGCCCACCAGCAGTGAGTACAGCCTGTTCCATATATAGGTTTGTTTATGCTATAGCTGTCCCATGCATTATTCCACAATTCCCCTCCTATAATTCTAGGATTTAACTATGTTCAATAACTCTGCAGACAGTACCTCTAGTTTTGGTAAATATGCATCTCTGAATCACACCTTCAGATTGCTTATCCTCATTTATATCCACTGAGTCCTTGTTTTAAGAGTGTTCCTCATTACTATGTCATTGCATTGTCATTAGCTTACTGTGTGGGCTGCATGATTTCACAGCCTTCCTCACACTCAGTATGTCTCTGACTTGCCCACACCCTGCACCAGAGCTGCAGCTGGTTCATATGGCACCTGGGGCTGGACACCAATCTGGCACCTCACTTCTTCAGCTCTTCACTTGAAGAGCAAAAAAGTCCACTTCTATTTAATAATTCCAGTACAGAAAGAAGATAGAACTGCACTTCATAACTCTGCTATGTAACACATTGTTTCTGAAGCAGCTGTCTCTTCAACCCACCCATGCTACAATTTTGCCCTTCACATGGCTGCCCGCTGCACACAATTGCTTACCACTCTTTCTGAATCCCCTGCATCATGTTTTGCAGTCACTCATGGACTAATCAGACTACAAAAGAAATAAGGCTCAGGTTAGCAAACAACAATTCCTGATGTCTAATATACACATGAAGTCTTCAACAATGAGTTACCCATTCACCTTCATAATACTCTATGCTAAGAGGTTTGACTTCTGAACTGACATTTGGTTTCCTCAGGTAGATGGCTGGTTGTCAACAAAACTAATCAGAAACTGGGACAACTCACCAGAGCTAAAGCTTTCTAATCACTGAATTCTTAAAAATCCACTGCAGCCACGTCCTTCATCCTAAAATTGTTATTTTTTGCTTATATATTCACCAGTGTACAAGTTCCTGTTACAGCACATTAGAAGAAGAGCACAGTTACATTACCGGATTTTCAGTTAATCACCATTCCAGAACCTGCCACAATTCTTCACATTGCAGCCTAACAGCAAACCTCCTTTATTTATATGAAACTCACCCTTAAATTATTGTACTTCTCTGTCCTTCACTGCATGACATCCTTTATTGGCACAACCCTCATTACAACATCAAGTCCTTGTCAAATAATCTCATATCATTCTCCAAATAAAAAAAAATAAAAAATAATGTTGGCAATGATACAGTCAGTTTGTGTGAGTAAATTAATAAAACACTCTGTATCCCCATCTTAAATAGACATATAGTTAAAATTTGTTTAAGCATGAGTTACAAAAGTGTAGCACCCAGTTTTGTTATTGTAACTTTTAACCTTCTGTTTATTTGGATGAATTGCATGTATGCCCTCCTTATTTTTTATTGCGACATGTTCATCAATCTTTGCAGTTTTAAAATGTCTTCTAATATAATGTTTTTTTTTCCGGTGTATACTGAATCATACTATCACTTTTTTTTCCACAGTTTTACATGTTGATGAAAAGACAGATTTGTGTCTCAGTGGATCCCCATGCTCTGGAACAAGCTGCCCATACATGTGAAGCATACATGTGAAGCAAAGTCCATCTCTAATCCTGTTTAAGCATCTCCTTGACCAATAGATAGGAAATTGGAAATTCACTCTGGGTCTGGACACCTTATGTGTGATAGACAAAAGCAGGAAGTAATGCCCAAATTAATATACCACCACGTAACCTCTAGAGACTTCCTGAATAACATACCCCTTCCTAATAAATGCCCATGATACACAAGGACACAGTTAGGTTGGATTGCAAGGCTATGAACCTATGAACTTATACATTGTGTTCTATTTGTGTCTTTGTCCTTATGCAAATGCTGCACACCAGACATTTTTTTTTTTTTTTTTTTTTTTTTTTTGGGGGGGGGGTTCTTCCCATATCTGTACTGAAATGGGTTATACTCACCTGAGCATTTCAAATATTTATATCTATATGCATATCTAGAGAGAGAGACCTCTGCCAGTGTTCATGTAAGTGCATGTGCATATACATGTCTGCATATCTAAGTATAAATCAAAAACAGTAAGTAAAGCATCACTTAAAAATAACAAGAATTTGTCAGTGCTGATATGCTGATGGTATTGATAAGAGACTGCAATAATGTGGTCCAGCTAGAGATTTATTGAACAGTATCCTTGTGGAAGTCTTCTTGTTTATTTATTCATTTTAATTTCATCAACAAGGTAACACTGGCCAGAGCTTGTTGACTGTTAACAGTTTAGACATTAGTACATTAGACATCACAGTTACATATACATTGAGCATTCTCCTTTTTCTTACATATACCTTCAGACCACAGTAGAAAGAAGTCTTGACCATTAGGTATCATTGTTGCATATACCTTAAGGATAAGTGTTATAGTTGAAATACATTTGCATCATTGGCCACAGCAGAAAGCAGTCTTTAGCATAAACACACACACAGGTTATGAACTGATATTTAACACAAAATAAGATACTTACACATATCACCGGAGCTATGATAAGA
The DNA here is from genome assembly GCF_019279795.1 of Protopterus annectens. Lineage (NCBI taxonomy): Eukaryota > Metazoa > Chordata > Ceratodontiformes > Protopteridae > Protopterus > Protopterus annectens. The sequence continues at coordinate 341,506,179 of NC_056730.1, read as the reverse complement.
TTTGTGCAAGCAATGTAGTCGGATCACTTTTGGTGATAGAATATTGCATCATACCTCTCAACCTCTTAGTGCAAGAAATCTGGACAAAGCCCACAAAAAGGGGGACAAGGCCGAAAAATAGGGACATATTTTAAATATTGCTCTTATAAACTTAGAAAGTTGCTCGAGTAACAGAGTTTGTTTTAATATACGTATTCTGAAGGATTTGAAGTCTGAAACTCAAATGTATGTCATTATTTAATTACTTCAATCCTCAGATCATCCTAGTGATTTGCCAGAAAACCACAAATTTAATGAGGAACAGATCAAAAATATGACCCAAAAATCTGGATATTCTGTGAGAATCTGGACAGTTGAGAGGTATGTATTGCATTCAGGAAAGCCTTTTATTTCTCTACCATGCATACAGCTGTTTATATGGTTTTGTCCATTCTCTTGAAAAAGGCACAGGTATATTCTTCTCTCAAGTAGTCTAACAACTTTTTATCTGAATGCTTGCTGTTCTCTAATACTTGTTATATCTTGAATGATAGAACTTGAGTGATAGAACTGTTGCAGGACAGTTTTGATGCTGGACTTTCCTAATTCTGCTTTACTGAAAGGAGGTCTTACTAATGTGAATGTGCCTGTGTTAGCTGACTGAAAAGAGTGAGTTATGGTTTGTATGTATTTTCATTTGTAGGGTAAGGCAGTTAATGCCGAGGACTAGGCTGAATTTTTAAACATATATATCTGTATGTATATCTCAACACCAATGTTGCACAGCAGTGGGAAAGAGGGTAAACTCCCCACTCCAAAACACTGTTGCCTTTTTACACTATTTACACTAGCAATATGGCAATATTTGCAGTCTGTGTAATGGTATCAGTCTAAAAGACTATTGCAGTGCAGCAGTTTTGACCTTTTACTGTCAATGTTCTGCATGTCGCCAAATTTACTTTTAGATATTTTTAATATCTCCTACATCTATATCTGGATTCCAGGCATACTTTTGAAATACTGAAATCCCGAATTTCAGTATTTCAAAATTATAACACAGAAGCCTTGAAATCCCGAAACACCAGAAGCGCAAAATTCAAAATCCCAAAGTACGGAGATTTTGACTTAGCGCTTCTGGTGTTGCGGTGTGTGAATGGTTAGGTGTTAGTGTATGTCAGTGTGTGTTGTGACTGTGATGTGTGTGTGTGCAAGGGACTGTGAAATGTGTGGGTGTGAGTTACCTTTATGTGTCTGTGCGATCTCGGAGTTAGTATTTATAAGAAGGAGGGTATGGGGGCAAAGTCCTTCACAACGGGGGTGCAGGGGGGTTTGCCCCCCTGCTTATATGTGGTCTAGGTTTGTCTGTATGCTTGTGGGGGGAAGTTGAGTGTATGTTTATGTGTGTGCTCTGTGTGTAATGTAGGTTCGTGATTTTGAGTTTCGCGATTATGGGTTTTTGGGATTTGAAGGTTTCGGCTATGTAATTTCAAAATACTGAAATTTGGGATTTCAGTATTTCGAGATTTCATGGTGAAACTCTATATCTATATCTTTAACTCTCTCTCTCTATATATATATATATATATATATATATATATATATATATATATATATATATATATATATATATATATACATATATATATTTATATATATATGTGTGTGTGTGTGTGTGTGTGTGTGTGTGTATGCACACGCATGTGTGTATATGTATATGTATGTGTATATATATAATAGATATATATTCAGAAGATTGACAAACCAAAATACTGAAAATTCAAAATACTGAACACATTTTAAATGAAGGGGGCAAGCCCTCATGCACCCCCCACACCCCATGCTATCTATATATATACCAACTCCAGGATTGCACAACAGTGAAGAAGGGGCAAATGCCGTCATTCAGTAAATATTGTTCTTTTATTTAATGATATACATGATTGGAGAGATATAGTACTCTGGGATTCGTTTCCTCAGAGAACAAATAGTTCCTCATATACCCAGTTAAACAAAACAAATCTTTATCAGCTGGTAAATAAAATATTTGTCTGTAGACTGATTGCCTGGTACTTACCATGAACCTATATTGGCCATGAAATACTTACATCTATCTTTCCTAATAAAATTAAATACTTTAATTCAAAATTTAATTCATAAATATCAGTTGGATTTCATATAAAAAAGACAAACTCAAGATCATTCTAAGAGACTTATAACTATAATGGACCACTATAATAGACCATAGAAACATTAAAGTATACATCTGTCAACAGTTACTCTGCATATTGAGAAAACTTTTAATTCTGTTACATGACCATAGCTAGTTATACATCAGTGCTCATTATCTTCTTTATTTACTTTAGCTATATAACTATGAGTTAATTATTATAGAAGTAATTATACAGACAAATCAAAAATATGTTTATTTGCTGATGCTGTTTTATAAATAATATCTAACAGTCTATTTTATATTGGCATTGTTCCAATAATTTTGGGGAATATAACAGATTTAAGGAACAATGGTCAAACCATATTTGTTATTAATTGATCAAAAATAGTGATTCTATTGCAAATAAATATTAACAAAATAAGAATGCAATCACACAATACCAGAGATCTAAACAATGCCAGTCTTCCCTTCATTATTTGGAAGTGGATTTCATTTCATAATTTTAGTTTGAACAAACTGCATTTGAAAAAGATTGCACTTCAACCAAGTAAGGCGAATCTGGCTATATATCTTTATATCTAGCTATCTGGCTATGGTTGATCTCCATATGATTGAATGTTCTTAATGTCATGGTTAAGAAACATGATTAAAAAGACTGAACATACATAAGACTGAATGCCCTAAATATCAAACACATAAAAAAATCAAGAAAGGAACAGGATTTCCCCTCCTGATTTCCAACTCTAGCCTCAAATTCTTTTGAATTATAGCAATACCTTATCCCCCTTGTACCACCTTAATAATGGGTGATAACCCTAATCCCAATGCTGAGCCTTTCACTGAACCTAACCATACACTTTAACTTAATAAAACCTTTCCAGTATTACTGCTACTACACAAGACACACTCAGACACACAAACACACACTAGCAATACTTCATCTACCCCCTTACCTAACCTTGACCCTAACCCTAAAATATAAATATACTCACACACTAACACACAAAAAAGCTATCTTTCCACCTATCCTCAAACCTCACCCTGACATACACATACACATACACACACAAACACACACACATGCACATACACACTCTCTCACCCCCTTCAATCCTACTTTACTTTCATGACAAAATAGTCATTTGACATTTTGAACATTCAGCTACCCATATGTTCAGTATTAAGTACCACAACTTTCACTCATTGACCAAATTAACCTTTGATCAAATTGAGGGAAGCCATATGTGTGTGTGTGTGTGTGTGTGTGTGTGTGTGTGTGTGTGTGTGTGTGTGTGTGTGTGTGTGTGTGTGTGTGTATATGTGTGTGTGTGTGTATATGTGTGTGTGTGTGTGTGCGTGTGTGTGTGTGTGTGTGTGTGTGTGTGTGTGTGTGTGTACTTCAGGAGTTGAAATCTCTCAAGTTTCAGTAATCCCTTAAAGAAAAAAAAGACAAACAGCACAACACCAAATGCTGTTTTCCATAGAAATCATCATCAGTGCAGTTTGTAAGCATGCACGGGCAATGATTCATTTGCTTTGGGAGAGTTCTTCCTTCTTTGCTATGGCATGACTGTGGAGTTTGGATATATAAGTTCGGGTTGGTGAAGGGTGCAGGGGGAGCTTAATTTTTTTCATCCTTCTAAATTTATGGCATATGTTTCATCCTTTCAGCACACCAGCTTTCATGATGTCAATATTTAGTCATAGAACCATTAATTTCTGTGGTCATCTAGCAAGTCACATATTTCTATTTCTATTAAAAGGGTCATTAAACCACATATTCAAGCATCTATATTTAAGGGAACTCTTTAGTGGACAAAAAGTGTACTTATGAATACAGGTAAAGGTATGTATATATCTTTATGTAACAGTAAAGCACTCAAATGTACAGATTCCCATGTACATTAATTACAAATAAAACTATGCTTTTTACATATTTTTTCTGCAATATAGTGCTCAAAATATATAAATAATATATTTCAAATACTTAAAAACTCAATTTATGAAAATCTCACAGTTATTGGCTTGACCTATGTTTCCTTTTACTGGCACTTTGAGTTTTAATAACATAATAAATGAAACAAGATGGCTGAATTGGAGAGAGACAGGATAATCCGTTTGTTTAATTGTTGACAGAATTCTAAACTGTTATGTTTAACTAAATTGTGAACAAACATAATGCTGACAGGAGAGATCTGATAAAAAATTCAATATTTGAGAATATTGTTATAAAGTCTACATTTTAATAGATACCATATAATGAAAAATTATTTTAATACTTCTTTTAACTAACAATATTATCAGTTACAAAAATTGTTATTAGATATTACTAATGTAATATCTGAACATTACTGGATTTTTTTTATTAAAATATTCTCATACCATTCTAAAATCTACTGAAATGTCATTATTTTAAAATCTTCTGTTAGGACTACATTTTCAACTTTGGGAAATTCCCTTCATATGATAAGTACAGTGTTAAATAAAAATAAAGCTTTGTGTTGCTGGTTTAAAAAGAATGTTAATAGCAATCAAATTCTTATTTTATTATTTTGATTTATTTATATTTTATATGGCATACATTAATTTGTTAAATCAATGTGGACAGTTAATTTTAAAATAAATAAATGATGAGTCAGTCTCTGTGAACAGATACTTTTAAATTATATATTTATTTCTGTTTAATGCTTCCATGCCGACTTGCATCAAAGGTCATTGAAAAAGATTCATTCTAAAGTGTATTAGCATTAGCAATGACTGTCATACCATGAGAATGCAACAAACATACTTTGTCAACACTTCATAATTTTTCAGACATTATCAAGTTAGGTTTTACTAGAGAAACGGACATAATCATTTAAGGATAAAATGGAAATACAATTAATTAAATTTTTACTTTTGGTGTCATTTTTTAGACAAGCACAATAATATCATTCTGAATATTTAGCAGCATTTTATTCACTGTTTACCCCTTTTTAAATATTCATGTTCATATTTTATCTTGCTGTAAATCTAGAAAATTGCTATTTTTTAATGTATACTTTCTTTTTCTTTGTTGTTTTTGTTTTGTTATGTTAATTTATTTCCTTTTTACATTGTTTTCTTTCCTTTCATGTTTACAGTAGGGATAGAAACATTCTATAAATTAATTTCTAAATATTGATATTTTTTTACAGTTCCACGTGTTTATATGTATGTGTCTTTTAGCTATGAATATTTTTGGTAGATGGTCTCTGAAAAAAATAATAAGTAACACATAGCATAAGTAAATAATATTTCAAACCAATATGTTTAAGGAACAGCAAAATGAACAACTACAAATTAAGCAAGTCAAGGAAATCTGGCAAATATTTTTATTGGAAGATTTGCTACACTTACACAAGATTGATGTTGTTATTGTTTGTGAACCATGATTAGAGAACGACTGGAAACCAGTTCTGTCAGGGTATAAATGTTTTTACTGTAACAGACATTCTAACAAAAAAAATCAGGTGGAGTTGTTATGATAGGGATTAAAGATAGGTTAATAGATTTCATAGATTAGTGCTAGGCTAATTGCCCTTGCAGGTCATTTTAAGCCTAGCTAATTACCCTATGTAAGAATCAAACTCTGTACCTTGTGTCTGTAAGGTAAACACTTATAGCATTATACCAACCTCCCACTAGGAGAGACCTGTGATCATTATATGTTCAGAGATAATGCCACTACTATATACTATGTAACTGTGGCAATAAAGACAACCCTGGAACATATAACAATTGTTGGAGTGTATAGACCACCAAAGTCAAGTGATGATGACCTAGAAGAATTCATAACTTTCTTGCATGAAACACAGGAGGGAAAAATAATATTATCTGGGGACTTAAATGTACCAAACACAAACTGGAATAACATTGATTCAACAACATTAGTAAGAAAATTATTCACAACATTTGTTTAAGAATAACAATTGCTTCAGATTGTGAAAAAAAACTACCAGGGAATGGAACATACTAGACATTGTTTGTGCTTCTAAAGAAATTATTGTTTCTTCAAGTCAAGTTTTACCACCATTGATGTGCAGTATTCATTGGGTTATAATGGTTAATTTTCTGCTAAATAATTCTGCTAAACTGAAATCTAAACCAAGGCACAAAAGATTAATTACACAATATATGGAAGCAAAACAGTCACTATGTAAAACTAACTGGATTGATGCATTTAGTGGAAGAACTGCACATGGATTGTGAAAAGTTTTGAAAAAGAAGAGTGCAAAAAAATCAAAAAAATGTTTAACGTCAAGATATGAGTATACAATGTCAGGGGGATATATTTTCATAAGAACAAGATACCTGATTAAGGTAAGAGACAAAAAATATAAAAAATGGAAGAGAGGCCAAACTCCAACTTTGAAAACTGAAATAAACAAGCTAGACAACAAGTTAAGCATAGTGTGAGACAAGATCAAGAAAAATTGGAAGAACATTTATATAAAGATATTGAGCATAACAGGAAACAATTTTATAGATATATAAGATGTGGAAGGAGTAAAGACATAAAACTGATAAACCATGTGTAAATTATAAAATGTATTTTCATACAACAGATTATAGATATATTTACTAAATATTATGCAAAGCAGTTTGGCTCCGCAAAGGGGGTGATAATTAATCCTAGTGACATTCAAGTAATCTCAGATGCAGGAATCAAATTAGACTATATTGCAAAAGAACTGCACAAACTACATACAAACAAAGCACAGGGAGGAGACAGAATTAGTGATAATGGCCTGAGACCACTTCAGCAAGAACTTATAGTCTCATTATATCTGTTATTTATTAGGTTATATAAATATGGGGAGATTCCTCAAGATTGGAGGCAAGCACTTATTAAACCCGTATTTAAGGGAAAGGGGAGTAGGACAATCCCAGAGACATATAGTCCCTTAAGACTACTTTCATGTTGTGGAGAAATAATGGAGACTTGAAAACATATATCAGCCTGCATATTTTGAAAATAGATCTATTACCACCTGTAACATGATGTTCTGTAACAATATGATAACAGCTATGAATGAAAAATTTGCTGTGATATAATTTATATAGATCTGACTTCAGCATTTGATAGGGTCATACACAAAACACTAGGTATCATTGTACTCTTGATAAGATGGATAGCTGCATGGCTTACAAATAGGACATGGCAAGTATCTTACAGAAATTGGGCAGATGAAACTTTTGGTTACAGTCAGGGTGTCCCATAAGGATCTGTCCTAGGCCTTTACTTGTTTAGATTGTATCTTTCAATCCTAACCTTTTCATCTGATGTGTTCTACAGTCTATATGCAGATGCACTGAAATTGGGTAAACTGGTTGCATGTGTTACAGATAAGGCATGTATGCAAAAGAACTTGACTAAATTGACCCTTTGAGCACAGGAGAATAATATACTGATAAATATATCAAAAAAAACTAAGCATATGAGATTTGTGGGACATAAACCGACAGGTGAATATTTAATGCATCACACAGTGATTGAAACTGTAGATTCATTTAAGGACCTGGGTATATGGGTAGATCCAGCTTTGAGTTTTTCTACTCATATCAACCAATTGGTTAATGATAGTTATAGAATTATGGTTGTATAAAAAGATTTATAAAGGCTAGGAAATGAGAAATTATGAAGCCATTGTTTCTTAATTATATTCGACCCAAACTTGGAATAACAATATGGGAACCTTATAAGAAAATAAGCATGTGTAAAATGGAAAGAGTACAGCGGAAATGTACCAAGGGCATCCATGGATGTGAACATTTAATTTATATGAAAGACCGAAATGTTTGAACTTGTACAGTATCTCATAGGTATCTAAGAGGAGATCTTATTCAGGTATATATGGCATTTAGAGACAACTACCTCTGGGAATGTTTGGGGTTATCAAAAAGTAGTAGAAAATTGTCAGACAATCTATGCAGAAGATTCTATAGAAAAGAGAAATGTACTAATTGGTTCTCTGAGAGAGCAGCTGATGCTTAGAACAGACTACCAAATTACATTAAAGCAAGTACTAGTTTAGATATTTTAAGAACAGCCTAAGCACTTATTATGGGAACAAGTGTTTTTGTATATTGGCAGACTAGAAGGGCATTAATACCTGTGCTTGAAATATTTGTATGTATGTATGTAAACATGTGGGTTATAAAAAACAACTGGCCCTTATGTGTTGTTACATTCTGGATGTCTATGTTTTTGTTTCTCTTGTATGTGTGACTGCAAACAATATTGTCTGTGCTCTCCAGAAAATTAAGCTGCATACCATTGACTTCAGTAGAAGAAAATGATCACACAGAGATACAATATAACTTAATGGGCTCTATAGTAGTATTTATAAGGGGCACTCAACGTACAGTTTTGTACCTACCATAAATGTAGATGTTCGAGTGCACATACTGCTGCAGTCATTACACTTGGGTTATCCTGCCGTCAGGCGGGCCCTCGGTCGGCCGAATTCCAAAGTCTTGGTCCAGCGTCAGTTGTCGTCGCTTCTTCCCTGACGTCAGAGCGGCAGGGATATAAAAGAGGCAGCCAACGCCATTTTCTTCAGTTTTTCTTGCCCCAGATGTCAGGTGCCCCCAAATAGGCAGGCAATACATGATGTTATGCAAACTTACATAAGCAGATAAACCCAATCAGTAGTTGTAAGCAAATACACCATATAGGAGTACCCCAAGTTGGATGTATGCTAGAGGTGTTTGTCATAAGCCCTGTCCTGAGAGGGGATGGAGGGAGGGAAACCTGGACTGCAGCAGTATGTGCACTCGAACATCTACATTTATGGTAGGTACAAAACTGTACTATGTTCATCATGCCATACTGCTGCAGTCATTACACTTGGGTGAATCCCAAAGCTATGGAAGGGTGGCTGGTATTAGGCTGAATGAGGAGGGGCTAGAATGCCCTGCAGGACTGCGGTGGCAAAGCCCACTCTAGATTTAGAGTATAGTGGCAGGTGGTAGTGCTTGGTAAAAGTGTGCACTGAACTCCAAGTAGCTGCTTCCAAAATGTCCTTGGTTGGGACCCCCCTGAGATATGCTGCTGAGGTAGCTGTTGCCCTGGTGGAGTGTGAGCTGATGTATCCTGGCACTGTTTTCCCATGAAATGAATAGCAAAAGCGGATGCAGTGGGCTATCCATTTTGAAATAGTCTGTTTGGAAATAGCCTTTCCTTGAACACCAGCAGCATAAGACACAAGAAGTTGTTCAGATTTTCTGAATGACTTTGTCCTGTCCAAATAGTATCGAAGTTGTCTGTGAATGTCCAAGGAGTGAAGAAGTCTCTCCCCTTTATTCTGGGGGTTTGGATAAAAGGTAGGTAAATGTATAGCCTGATGCAAAGCCACACTGGATACTACCTTTGGCATGAAGGTAGGGTTGGTACATAAAGAGACTCTGTCCTGATGGAAAATGAGGAAAGGTTGCACTGCCATAAGGGCCTATAGCTCCGAAACCGTGCATGCTGAGGTAATAGCCAAAAGCAGAGCTGTTTTCCATGACAAGTATTGCAGTTCTGCTGAGGAGGCAGGTTTGAAAGGAGGTAATGTCAATTTTTCCAGTACGAAGTTACGGTCCCAAGCTGGAGCTGGTGGATGTCGTGGGGGCCTTATATTTCTTGCCCCTCTGAGGAACTGTCTTAGTAAAGGATGTGAGAATAAGGGAGGATCGGTATTGTATTGTGCTGAAATAGCTGAGGCGTGGATTTTGATGGATGAGAAGGAAAGGCCACTGTTTAACATCTCAGCTAGGTACTGTAGTATTTGAGGTATATTTAATATCCAAGGATTTAGGCCTTTTGCTTGGTTCCATGCACAAAATCGCTTCCATTTGCCTGAGTAAGTTTTTCTGGTACTGGGTCTCCTGGCCTCCAAGATGACATTCTGGACCTCCTTTGAGAGGAGAGTAGATTGATTAGTTAAGGTATTTTCCATGCAGCTAGATTTAGTGCCCTGAGCTGACTGTGGAGGATCTTGTAGTTTTGCTGAGACAACAGAAGTGGGAATTGAGGTAGGATCCAAGGTGGTGAATGAGATAGGCTCTTTAGGAGCGGGTACCAGTGCTGACAAGGCCAGTCCGGAGCAATGAGAATCATTTGTGGCCTCTCTGCTCTGACTTTTAGTAAAACTTTTGTCAGTAGAGGTAGAGGTGGGAAGGCATAGGTTGTCAATGTTGTCCAACTGAAAGATAGATCATCCACTTTCCAGGCCTGTGGATAAGTCCTTGTGCAGAATTTTTTCAGCTGGTAATTGCTGTGGGAGGCAAATAGATCTATGTCTGGCTGTCCCCATTTCCATGCTATCATTGAGAATACTTGAGGGTGTAACTCCCACACATGAGGATCTGTCATATTTCTGCTTAATTTGTCTGCCAGAATGTTTTCCTTTCCTGGCAGAAATTGCGCTTGTAGTTGTACTTGTAAGGCCAATGCTGTGTTTCATAGGGTCATTGCCTGTCTGCACAGGGGGTAGGAATGTGTGCCTCCCTGTTTGTTTATGTACCACATAACTGTGGTGTTGTCTGTTCTTATTAATAGTTGACCTGGATGCAGTAGGTCCTTGAAGGCTGTAAGAGCATTTTGTACTGCTAGCATCTCCTTTTGTTTGATGTGAAGGTGCATGTGTTTTTGAGACCATCTTCCTTGAATGCACTGACCTGCCATGTGTGCTCCCCAGGCGTAGTCTGAAGCATCTGTTGTGATGGTTTGATTTGCTTGAGGTATGCAGAAAGGGAGACCCGTGTTTCTTTGGCATGCTTGAGCCCACCACAAAAATTCCTTTTGAAGGCATGGAATGAGTGGTGTAATTGTTTCCAGGCTGTGTTTGTGTAAGTTTTTCAGGTACCATTGTAGTTTCCTCATATGCAGCTTTGCAAATGGTATTAGTAGAATGCAGGATGCCATGAACCCCAAAGCCTGCAGGATTGTCCTTGCAGTAAGCTGGGTTAAAGTTGTCATTTTTCTGAAGTATTGAGACAGTTGCCTTTGCTTGTCTGGCATGAGATAAACCATCTGGGCCATTGTATTTAAGCTGGCACCCAGGAATATTATCTGTTGTGAGGTTATCAGTTTTGATTTCTTTTTGTTTACTGTGTACCCTAGGAAATTTAACATTTTTATTACAAATGCCAAATGCTGTAGTAGAATGTCCTTGCTGTTCGCTTGGATCAGGCAGTCGTCCAGATACGGGTAGATTTGTATTCCTCGTTGTCTGCAAAATGCAATTACTGATGCCAGGCATTTCGTAAATACTCTGGGCGCAGTAGATAAGCCAAAGGGCAATGCAGAGAATTGATAATGCACTGTACCTGCAAGAAATCTGAGGTATCTTCTGCAATCTTGTCTGATAGGGACATGCAGGTATGCCTCCTTGAGGTCCAACGTTACCAGCCAAGACTCCTTGCCCAACATGGGAAGAAGCTGCTGTAATGTGAGCATCTTGAATTTTGGTACCTCTAAGTGCGTGTTCAGGATAGATAGGTCTAAGATGGGTCTCCAGTCTTTGTCCTTCCTTGGTACCAGAAATAGTCTTGAATAAAAACCTTGACCTTGTTCTTTTGCAGGTACCTTTTGAATCGCTTTCATATGCATGAGAGCGGAAATTTGCTTTTGTGCCTCTGCCCACTGATTTTGTGACAGGTTTGGCATGCCTTTCATTTTTGGAAGGGTATGAAAGTGGAATCTGTAGCCTCTGTTTATGATGTCCAGAATCCATTTGTCCTGTGTAATAATGTGCCAATTGTCTGAAAATAAGGCCAGTTTTCTGCCCAAAGGTGCTGCCATTGAATGTTTGTTTGTTAGGCGTAGGGGGAAGTCATTGAGCTTGCTTCCTGAATGGTTGAGGCCTTTCTTCTCCACCTCTTGGAGTTGTTGTTTGCCATTGTCTAGGTCTGTAAGATCCTTGTGGTTGTCCTCTGCCCCTGGGGCGTCTGTACCTACCCCTTTGGGGGTCTGTCAGTGGTTGGAAAGGACCAATTTTTTGATGGCCAGTTTCTGCTGAAGCGAGGAGGTTGTACCTGCAAGAAATCTTTAACTGTTTGCAAAGATTTTGCCTTTTCTTCCATTTTCTTTAAAACCTCCTCTGTTTTGACACCAAATAATACATCCTTTTGCAATGGTGCATCCAATAACTTTGCTTTTACATGATCTGGTAAGGTTTGCTCTTTTAGCCAAGCATGTCTACGTATCACAGAGCCAGTGACAGCTGCTCTACATGAGGCCTCCAATGAATCAAAACCACACTGTAAAGTATGTTTTCCCACTTGTTCTGCTCCATGCAATAAATCCTGCATCTCTTTTAAATCTGGTTGATCTGTTTGTGCCATCTTAAGTTTCAATTGGGAGATCAAAAACTGCTGGTATTTTAGCATGTGAAATTGGCAGTTTAATGCCCTCATGGCTAAAGTGGCAGAAGTATACACCTTCTTACCCCATCTTTCTAATGCTCTGGAATCTCTTTCAGAAGGTAAAGGATTTTTTGCAGTAGAGGCCTTAATCCCCTTAGGACCCTGTGAAATGGTTTCTGGGTCAGCAGCAGGGCTTTTATACAAAAACTAGTGGAAATCAGGGACCCGGTAGTATCTGTCTGGTTTAACTGGGGCAGGAGGCAAGGAGTCTGGATTCAGATTGGCTTCTGCAAAAACATCATCCAAAATATCTAAAACCGGAGGAATAGCAAGAAGCCTATGCTGAGGAAGAAGGAGAAACTCCCGGAGCCTTTTCTTAGAATCTGAGTAATCCTGTCCTTCCCAGTGGAAGTGTTCCCTCAAGGTATGCAAGGTTTCCCCGAAAGAATAGTCCTCTGGGGGAAACTGAGGGAATTGATTCCTCTGCATCAGAGTCTTCATAGCGAGAATAGGAGTAATCCTGGTCCTCAGAGAAACCTGAGGTAATGGAAGCTTGATCTGAGGAAGGGTAGTCTTCCTCCAACCTGGGTCTTTTTTGTAAGGGGGGCTGAGAACCCCTGATAAGAGTAATGAAATCCTCAGCCATCTTGAGCATCTGCTTTTTAGGCATGGGTTGCTGAGAAGGGGTCTGAGGACCCTGTTTCCTAATTTTCATAGGGGCTTTAGATTTTGAGTAAGATTTAATGGTAATAGAAGTAGGCTTGAAAACGCCTTCAGAAACTGAAGGCCTAGCTAACTTTTCTGGTTCCCTGCCAAGAGTGGCGTCGGTGTCTAGAGAGGTAATTGGCTCCGGAGGGCCTGCAACTTTAGATTGAGAGGTCGCCGGTAAAATAGATTCAGCGGTAGTCAGGGGCTGCAAAGGCACCTCACTAAGAACCGGAGATCCAGCGGCAGGCCTAAGTGTGGTCTCGGTATCCGTTTTGGGCCTCGGATGCCTATCTTTATCTTTGCATTTTTTCATTAAGCCTTGGTGTCGGAAAATCCGACGACATGCTGTAGTTAAATCGTTTGCCAAAGTAATGAAGGCCGAACTCCGCCCGACGTTTTATAGTGTGTTTATTGAACCTAGCACAAAAGCGGCAGCCCGAGACATCGTGGTCTGGGCCTAGGCAAGGAATACAGTATGAGTGAAAATCCTTATGCGGTATTTGCTTCCCACAAGAAATGCAATTATTAACTTTGTCTGACATTGGTCTGAGGCAAGAAAAGTTTCCCCAATGGGGTACTTAGCTTTAGAGAAGACTTTGGCTGAAATCCTTTTCGGAAATCTCAGGAGCTGGCCGACCGGCACTTGTGAACTGCTTCTGCTTCGGGCACCGCTCGGCAAGAAAGACGGAAGAAAATGGCGTCGGCTGCCTCTTTTATACCCCTGCCGCTCTGACGTCAGGGAAGAAGTGACGACAACCGACGCCGGACCAAGACTTTGGAATTCGGCCGACCGAGGGCCCGCCTGATGGCAGGATAACCCAAGTGTAATGACTGCAGCAGTATGGCACAATGAACATCATAGGTTCCAGAGGATATGAAACGTGGGGTAGTTGTCAAAAGAGAGCACTTTGACTAAAAGAAAATTTCTTTATAATACTTTTACTGTATACCCCATTACTGACATTTCTCTGCAATATGAAAACATATAGTTAAAGGTTGCAAATAATTATTACCTTAAACTGTTCATTATTTCGTCCACTAAGCAGTCACTTTAGATATCATTTTTCCTAACAAAACTAATATTATTGCCAAAAAACAAGTGTTTACCAGTGAGAAGAAATTGTGATTATGACAATATAAGAATAATAGTGAGACACATATTAAGGAAGCTGAATGCTGAAGAATTTTAGAAAGTCTCTTAAATGGAATGTATTATTACAAGATACATTCTGCAATAACAGAATTGAACATACAGTTGTACAGTATCTTCAATAGATAAGAACAAAAGCAAAGGGAGCCAAGTCCTCGATGCACACCAAGAATATTTATTTAGCGCATTTGTTTCAGTGAATGGAAACTTCTGCAGAATACAATGAAACAATAACCCAACAGCCTTTTTGTACCCTTCTTAATTATCAAATGGTAAAAAACACCTCCTTAAAGGTGTATACAATAACCAAATACTTTTATGTATAAAAAATTGCTTGTACCATACAAAAAATGTTAAAATCAGCTTTTAGTCTAAGTATGGAGCTAATAGAGATGGTGTCATTCAGCCCAGGGTACATTGTTGCATGGGACCAAAGTTGCCATCTCAATTATTTAACTTCCAAATAATCATTTAATGGCCCCGTCTTTCTCCTACGTCTGCTTGGTCAATAATTACAAATTTAAAAGAATGTCCCTCATGTTCTAATATATTCTCTGCAAAGGCATTCAAGAATCCTTCTTAGATATGTCATAATAATGCTGGCACACTCAACTTGTAAGGGAGTTCTTTGTTTTCCCTATATGAAAACATTGACATTCTGAGCATAGGGCCAAGTAAACAACACCCCTATTATTGCAGTTGAATTTTTTTTATGTAATATATGTTAACCATAGTTTGAAATTACTATCTTGCTGATCTCTAACATATACTTGCACTGTGGACAATGTCCACATTCACTCATTTTACCATTCAAACTTGAGTGTTTAACTCAAGTTGGATGTCAGTATAAAAAATATGCTGGAGAAAGTTAAACACTCAAGTTTGAATAGTAAAATGAGTAAATGTGGAGTTCTTTGTTTTCCCTATATAATAACATTAAACAAAAGAGGCTTGGACAAAAAGCATCAACTGTGCTCAAAGATACTGAGCATTTTCTAATCACTTTGAGCTAATATTTGAGACAAGAAAGGACTAATAGTAAATATATCATGGTTATGATGGATGTGCAAAGTCTGTTTACTGTCATTCCTAATGATTTAGGTATAACTTTGGTTAAACTTTTCTTGACAAAGGAAACAGACTACACAGAGAACAAAAATGAACGTATTTGCACACTATTGAAAATAGTTCTTGAGCATAATGTCTTTATGTTTGAAGGAGACATCTATTGGCAACAGTGGGGGTGGCCATAGGTACCCCATGTGCCAATAGTTACCCAAACATAGTTATGGCAGAATGGGTAGAAAGACACATTTTTCATAATAATCCATTTTCTGAATATATGAAATTTTATAAGCATTTTGTAGATGTCTTATTCATTCTTTGGGGAGGTACAGTAATACAGCTACAATCCTTTCATGACTATATGGAAAGTACAACCAATTTTCTGAGTTTTGCCAAAAAATACTCGGATCAGAAAATGGATTTCCTGGATGTAGAGCTAGTAATGGATGAAGATGGAGGTACTAATACACAAACATGTACAAAGGCTTGTTGGAAGAACAACTGCCTCACAAGAAATAGTATGCATCCAGATTACATCTACAAGAACATTCTAAAAGGTCAGTTCCTGAGATGTTCAAGATTATATACTAAGGACGAAGACTTAACAATAGCAAGTGGAGACATGACACAGTGTTTTAACAAACGGGGATATCAGAGGAAAGAAATATAAGAAGCTAAGCAATTTGTGCAAATTAATTGTGGATAGCAGGCAAAACCATATTTATACAGAGATAATGTGTCACAACCAGAAATTGAGACTGTGAAACAAAGGAAGGAAAATTGGTAGCAGAGACTTACTTTGACTTATACGGGGAACACGAGATATATTTGTGAAATCATTAGGAAGAACTGGAACATTTTGTTAGCAGACAAAGAGGTGAAGAAAATAGTTGGAAGCAAGCCACAGTTTACTTATAAGAACAGTTGGAATTTGAAGCAGATTGTGTGCCGTAAGCCAATGATGCCAAAGGGAGTGATATCCAATAGAATTGGTACATATGCTTGTAGCCATTGCAGTAACTGCAGATATATTTCTAAAGTTCAAGAGTTTATAGATCCAGTCTCTGGAATATGTTATGCACCAAAGTTTTAAGCAGACTGTGCAACTAGGAACGTTGTATATTTAGCTACTTGTGACCTATGTGACAAATGTTATGTGGTAAGACAACCAGACAGTTTAAAGACAGGATGTCGAAACATATAAGCGACATTCATCTAGGTGACGAAGAATCCAATAACAAAACACATAAAGGGGAATACTGGTGACCAGTTTTCTTTTAGAGTTTTACAAGTTGTTTTGAATAATCTTAGAGGTGGAGATCTGAATGACAGAATTGAAGTAACTGAAATGCGATGGACTGGAATGATGCAAACATATAGATCTCCTGGACTGAACTCTAATTATCTATTGAAGCCGGCCCTTAAGGGGTGTCAACTTAGAAGACAAAGTCAATTGACTTGTGTGCTGTTTATAGGTTATTGGGCTTGGATTTTAATAATTAATTGAAGCCAGCCCCTGGGGGTGTCGGCTTAGGAGATGCTTTTGATTGGCTATTTGCTCATTAAAAACTGAAGTCATTATTATGAGACTTAGATCTGAAGAAGGGTTATTTCCTAGACCCAAAAGCGCTCATCTTGTATATGTTTTATTTGCTTTGTTTTATTAAAGTTTTGCTGAAGTTTATCTAAGCGTTTACATCTGTTTGTGCCTTGCTGTCATAGTCGTGAAGCTGGAATACTGAATCCCCCTAGCAGTAGGAACCCAGGAATTAGTGCTAACATGAGTCGTGAAGGGGGTGTGGACCAAGGAATGAATGCTAAAATGCAGGGGTATAAGTCCAAGAGTTCAATACTGTGGTATTCAGCATTTTGTTTTTTCAATATTATGGTCTCAGGATTATGAATTTCAAAATTATGATAATAAACTGATATATATATATATATATATATATATATATATATATATATATATATATATATATATATATATATATATATAGGTCTACTTTGTATTATCAAAATGTCACTTAACTAAAAATCATATCCGAGAGATGACTTCACTGAAAACTTTATTTTAACAAAAACCCAAATCACTGGAATTTTTACTTCAAAAAACTAACCATTTGGCCACCACAAAAACAAAACAAGTGAATAGAAGCAAATCAGACCCACTCAATAGGAGGGCTTTTCCCCCCACACCCATCAAACTAAATATACCAACTTCGAGATCGCACTATGGGGGGAAGTTCACCATGGTGGACAAGTGGTGAGTTTCCCCAAAGTAAAACTCCGGTGATCCAGGTTTTCCTTACAATAAAGTTTTTGACGGTCATGTTATGGATGTGACTTTCAGGTAAGTGAAATTTTGATAATAACAGGTAGACCCATATAAATA
This sequence comes from Protopterus annectens, assembly GCF_019279795.1. Classification (NCBI taxonomy): domain Eukaryota; kingdom Metazoa; phylum Chordata; order Ceratodontiformes; family Protopteridae; genus Protopterus; species Protopterus annectens. The sequence continues at coordinate 341,488,338 of NC_056730.1, read as the reverse complement.
TACATATATATATATATATATATATATATATATATATATATATATATATATATATATGCAGGCCATTTTGATCAGCTCAGTAGAGGTCATGATTCTACTTGAAAAGCCTTTGATTATTTTTTAATCACCACTGACAAATACAAACTCACATTTATATAAAAGAAAACAAACCATATTAACATATTCCCAGTTGCAAACATTATACATCACATGCATTCTTTTATAGAATTATCATCACTCCAACATTTCACAAATTGACCAATTCCTGCCTTCTCTTAAACCTTTCCCTTACTCCTCCAAAATATTATTCCGGACGTATTGTTCCCACAGTTTCCATTTTCTATGTAATTTGCCCCTACCCCTTTGCAAAAGATCCCACTTCCAGTTCTTTTAACTCTCTTACAAGATTCAGTACTTTGAATACAGTTAGTTTAGAGTTTCATAGGATCATAGGAGGTTAATAGGCTAGAAGCTGTAGAGCCTTTACAAGCCTAGCCATGTTAATCTCAAGTATTCCCATTTCTTCTTTTTGGATAGTTTGCAGAATGAATTTATGAGCAGAGCTCGTCTCTGATCAACACCAGCTACCCCTGTCCATAAAAAACATATGTGCCACCCCCAGGGTGAATTTGCAGTCTCCCATCCAATTATCTAGGTTGCATTTGAATAGAGTCAGTGAGGAGCTCTGTTTTATGTGGACAGGAAGTCTATTCCAGAGAAGCGTCAGTTTCTGGGAAACATATCTGTCTCTCCAGTATGTTCTGTTAATGTCACAAGCTATGCTGAGATCCCTAGAATGAGTAATTCTTATGCCATTTGACTTGTGGATGTGCAGCATTTCCATTAGGGCAGGGTCAGAGACTGCCTTATAAGCCAGGCACAAGTCACCTCTCAGCAGCCTATAAGATACACATTAAAGTGACAGGGCTTTCACCCTGTCCACGTAGGTCATGGTTTGGAGTCCCTGCATTTTCTTAGTGATAAATCTCAGATGTCTTTCCAGCTGCTGGAGATGTCTGGTGAGGTACACACAAAAGGGTGCATTATACTCTTATCAGTTGTCTGATGAGGGTCGAGTACAGTGGAGTTAGAACTTCCCCTGACCTGGATACTATGCTCTTGCTTATGAGGTGTGCTACATAGAAGGCTTTCCTTACCACTGTGGAAATTTGGTGGTCGAAGTTCAGATTGCTATCAACCTGTGTTCCCAGGTTTCCCACCACTGGGTTGGAACTAAAGAGGGTGCTGTCAGTACTGTAATTTGTAGGGAATTCCATTTTTCCAAAGGGAATAATAATGCATTTTTTGCATTTAGTTTTAGACCATGGCTTTGGCACCAATCACTGGTTTGTGTTAGTCATTCTTGTAATATGTTGACATTGTTGGAGGATTCAGTGATTGCTCCCAGTTTGCAATCATCAGTGAACTTGATGAGCCATAAGCCATCTAGTTTGGCTTGGACTTCTGAGAAATAGATGCCAAACAGTAAGGGGCACAGCACAGACCCCTGTGGTACTCCACTAGTGATGGGTCTACTGGTGGAGGTGGAGTCACCAATTTTGACAGAGTGTGTGCTGTTGGTGAGCCATTTGGCTACCTATCTAATAACAAAAGGGTTAATCCCTAGCTGGGAGAATTTCTCAATGATAACAGAGTGGGGAATTGTGTCATAAGCCTTGGCAAGGTTGAGATACGCCGTATGCACTGTCTTACCTTTGTCCAAGCTTTGGTGACATTCTCAAAGAAGTCTACCAGGTTTAAAAAGCATGATCTACTCTTAATTAATCCAAAGTGGGATGGGTCCAGCATTTATAAGTTCATAGGTTCATAGGTATTTTCTAGGCTAACAACCACAAGGGCCTTTTTAAGTGTAGCCATGCATCCCAAATCTCTGATAAGTTCTGATAACCTTGATAAGTGTAAGCATGGGCCTGGGAGATGAACCATTTACAGGTTACCTGTTTGCATTAGAGACATAGGTGCCAAATCAGGGATAAATTTCCAGTTTCCCATCCAAACCTGAATCGGGTTAGAGAGGAACTCTTCTTCACATGAATGGGGAGCCTGTTCCACAGACAGGGTAGTCTCTTGGATACATACCTATCTCTCCAACAGGTCCTATTTATATCACAGGCAAGGTTTAAGTCTTTAAAACTGGCAGTTCTGCTACTGTTTGTTTTGTGGATATGCAGGAGGTCCATCAGAGTGGGGTCTGACAATGCCCTGTATGACAGGCATGGATATCCCCTCAAAAGCCTGTAGGAGACAGAATAAAGGGATAGGGTCTTGAGGTGGTCTGCACAGAATTTCCTAGCTCCTGTCTGTGAGCCAGTGGCTATCCACCAGGTAACATACGGGTTTGTACTTAACCTCTTCAGTTTATCAACAATGCCTGAGTGGGGTATTGTGTCAAATGCCTTGGCCAGGTCAGGGCAGGCAGTGTGAATGATTTTGCCCTCATCCATTGCTTTGGTGACCTTCTCAAAGAAGTCCATCAGGTTGAGTAGGCATGATCTGCCCTTGATGAAACCAAACTGAGTTGATTCCAGTGTCTGGAGGTTTATTGTGTCTCTGTCGATCATCTCCATGATAATTCTTTCCATGGCTTTACATATAAGACTAGTGAGACTTGTGGGTCTGTAGTTTCCAGCGTCTGTAGATGGCCCACCTTTGTACAGAGGGATGACGGTCGCCCTTCTCCATGAGGCACAAAGCCTGTTTGGAAGCTATAGTTAAATCATAATTCCAGAGGCCCTGATAGGTCATTTTTCATGCTATTTAGATGGCATCCTGGAATATTGTCTGGGCCCATTGATGCAGTGTTCTTGGTCTTAGACAGAGAATTAAGGACCTGTTCCCTAGTGATAGTAGAGGGAGTTATATGTTCAGTTCAGATGATGGTTTTATAAAGGAATTGGCTGGTTTACAAAATAGGCTGGTTGAAAGATCTTATAGTTTAAATGAAGTTGTAGCAGGCTTTGAAGGCATTAATTTGTTAAGAAGGGATGTAGAGGCCCCTTATTTTGCTGATAGACATGGTACTGTTAACTTAATAAAGCCAAAGGTAGATAGTAAGAGGTAATATGATTCTGTGGTGAGGTTGTCCCTTAATTATACACAGGACATTAGTGAAGTTAGTGAAGTTTTTATCAAGAATTGGGGGATTGTTATGGTAGACCCACACTTGAAAGAGATTGTAGGTGATAGACCCTTCTTCCAGTTTAGGAATAGGAAGAACCTACAAAGACTGTTATGTTATCCGAGGGCTACTTATATGGATATCAGAGGCACTTCTTCTTTGGGTACTACATTTAAATAATTAAATCGCTTGCCCGTTGTAAAGCATGCCCTGCATTTTACGTAGGAAAAACGTATAGAAGGCTATGGGACAGAATTAGAGAACATCTATACCATATACATATTAGATCAGTTAAGAATGCCCTTTCTAAACATGTCTTGGACACTGACTTACAGCATTCCTTTAGGTTTCAAGTGTTGCAAGTCAACACTGTTAGCTTAGGGGGGGGTACAAGGAACTACGCTGAAAATACACAGGTTAAGGGGATTATTAGGTTACGGGTGAAACATAAGCCTGGATTGAATGATAAAATATCAGTTTAACCAGTATTAAAAAGCAGGAAATTAGTAGTGAAATTTTAAATGCCTTCATTGTAGATTTTTATATTTATTTTATAGACATGTTGATTGTTTTTTTGTCTATTTTAAGTGAATCTAATAGAGAAACAGACAGAAGTGAATGATTTTTAATGTAATATGTGATGTATCTTATTAATGGATAAGCAATTTTATATTTTTGAATATACATTTTGAATAGATTCTAAACATGTTTTTTTGTGTTCCTATTGACAGATGTGTTATGTTGCAGGTTGTTCCCAGTATACTGAGATGTACTATAGTAATAACCCACGCCTGGGTGTGGGTAATGCTGGATTTACCGACGGTTGGCGTGGTTTGGTCCCGAGGGCGAAGCCCGAGGGACCAAACAAAGCCAACCGTGGGTAAATACAGCATTACCCACACCCAGAAGTGGGTTATTGCTATTATACCATGACATTATTTAAGAAAAGTAACTATTACTTTTCTTAAATAATGGCATAGTATAATGCCTGTTTGCTGCCCTTCCGCAGATGTCTGGCATCCGCGGCAGTTCTGATGTACTGCGCGCCTGCGCAGTACATCAGAGTTGTGCAAAAGCAGAGAAAGCAAGATCTCCGTTGCTTTTTACTGTTTCGCTATGTTAAATGGGTTTAACATAGCGAGACAGCTTTAAAATAAGCAACGGAGATGTCTGTTGCTTATTTTAAAACTGTCTCGCTATGTTAAACCCATTTAACATAGTGAAACAGTAAAAAAAAAGCAACGGAGATCTTGCTTTCTCCGTTGCTTGTTTTTTTAAAACCTGTCTCGCTATGTTAAATAGGTTTAGCATAGCGAGACAGCTTTAAAATAAGCAACAGAGATCTCCGTTGCTTATTTTAAAGCTGTCTCGCTATGTTAAACCCATTTAACATAGCGAGACAGTCTTTTAAAAATAGAGTTATACTAATGGAAAAAAGTCTGGGCGAACGGACCTTTTTCCATTAGTATAACTCGATTTGCAATGTGCACGCTGGCCAATCAGCGTGCACGTTTTGGAATATTAATGGGGGGTCATGGTATAATAATGCTTTAAGAATAATTAGCCAACAGGATATGATGTCATAATGGTAATAATTAATGTGAATATAAATTAGTTCTGTACTGTGAGTGTTTTTTGGCTTGAAGAAACCCACATGGGTGAAAGCGCTTGCCATTGCTTGCAATATCTGCTGTGGCTTAGATATCTGCTGTGGCTTAGTGGTACAGCATGCAGACTGGTGAGTCCAAGGTATGGGGTTTGAGACTGGCAAGGGTATTTTAGGGTTGGGAGGGTGGCCTAATGGTTAAGGTGTTTGCCTTACAAACACAAGGTACAGGGTTTGAGTCTTACAAGGTATAATTGGCTAGGCTTAAAATGGCTTGCAAGGGCAGTTAGTCTAGTACTAACCTATGAACCAATAAATTATTGGATTTTAGCCTATACGTGGACTTGTTTTTGGCTTCCTGCTTTATTGAATTTGAACATTGAAGTGCTGATATGATCGTGCAGTCCTGGTCTGCTCCTCAGCATTTAGATTGGGTGTTTAATTTTTTATTTTTGCGAGAGGAGAGCTTGCTTCTTGGTCATTACCTTTGTTTGTTTGATATATTTTAATAAGCTTCAGAACAAAATATAAATTATCAACAAAGTATAAAACTTAGCTTGTCAGTCCATGAACCAGATATAAGTATACAAGATGATAATAATAACAGGTATAGCATCTGTCATACAGATACAAGATTGCATTGTGTGATGCCATATGAAAGCCAGAATAGCGTGTGGTTAAAATTAGGACTGGTATTAGTTTCAGCATGCAGTATCAGTGAGGTACTAACCACAAAGCCTCAAACGGGAAGTGAGATGAAAGATTCTATTTTCACTTTTTCCACAGGAAGCTGAAGTATACAGTACAGGAGAGGAGTTACAGCTTAAAATCATGCCTTCATATGTCTATCTTAGTTTGTTAACCACTACTCCTAGTAACTAATTTTAGGACATCGCATGCTTTAGATTATTCAGAAGAAAAAAATAAATGCATTCTTTGCTTGTAACATTCAAATTTTGTCTGAAAAATAATCATCTACTTACATGTAATTAAAAAATATGTTTAGTTTTCTGTATTGACCCCCCCCCCCCCCAACAAACATTTTTAATGTTTGGTATCATTTGATTTATTGATTTAGAGCATGGTTGCTGTACTATGACTTATAATAAACATTCACAGTTAGAAAGGGGAGTGGCAGCGGAAATAATTAAAACAATAAGTATATGATTTGTGAGGTTTCCAGAAATAAAGATTTGACTGAAATTCAAAGCACTTGGAATGTAGCATACATTCCAAGAAACAGAGTGGAAGTAGGAAATGTGTAATTAGTTTTAAAAGTGGTAGTTTCTGATGTTCTAGATGAGGTTGGGTAGAATCTGTTTAGAAAGTAGACAGATTTCAGGAGTAAAGGAGAAACAAGTGACAGCATAGTACAGAGAAGTGAGGGTAGTAAAGGAATGAAAGAGATAAATAGATGGGTAAGCTAGCAGTAATGATGTGGAACATACATGTGCTCATAAACCATGTGAAAAAAGTATAGGGCGGTACTGTATATTTACAAAAGTGAGGTAGTGTAATGTTGCAAGAGGTGCACTTGAGGTGTGGATGAACATAGACAATTGACATCCCTGACCAGGTAGCATTTCTCGCTGACCAGGCTCCGTATTTTAGTGTGTTTGCCTAGTAAGTCTTATTTAAAAATAATTTTACCCTGTTTATCTGTTTTTCAGAGCTTCACTGTATTTGATTGCCTGTATTTCACGCTGTATACTTGTCCTCTGAGTTATGCTAACTGTGGTGTATTGCTTATTTACATTGCGTAGTGTTCCAACTTGAAACATTGAGGAATGTATTGATTTCTGCATATATTTTAGTTGCATCACATGCATACTAGCCACAGGTTTTTCCTTACCTGTGCTGAAATGGAAAATAAGTGTTTGCCTGATTTTGCTAGGTGATAGTACTGCAGAGAACATCATGACTTCCTCCTTTTTCCTTAATTTGGGCATTAGCTGTCTGCTGAGACTGAAAATAAGAGTTTGTCTAATTTGCTAAGTTCTAGCACTGCAGAGAACATCGTGATTTTCCCCTTTCCTTGATTTTGGGTATGAAGTATCAAGGCACTGTTCGTATGCTACCTTATCATGATTTCTTGTATATTGTAGGATAGCAGTGCCTGACTTTAAGAGCTACTTCAGACTTTTAGAGGTGTAATTTTAAGTATAGCCATGCCTGACTTTTAGACTTCAAGAACTGCTTGAGACTTTGAGAGCTGTAAATTTATGATAGCCGTGCCTGCCTTTAAAGCTACTCTTGCTAATTTCTTGTTGTCAGCTTTCAGTAAATATCACAGCTCTCACTTCTTCTCAATGGCTGTGCAAAACCCTAAATCACAGGTTCCTTTATTAGCCCTTTATTAGTAACTTACATTTCAAAGATAGCTACTGAATTTGGCTGTATTTTTTCCCTAGCAGTGACATAGCTACTATACAGCTGTAGTTTTTGGTGCCAGTGCTAAAGGTCTGTTTCTTATTGTTCTATGCAGTAGTATTTTTTGGCGCCAACATTAATAGCTGAATAAGCCAGCTTTAGCATCTTCCATCATTGATACCATCACTCCTTATAACCTCAACCACGTTCTTCCCGCAATGCATAGCAGCCTAAGCTATCTGAAATGCTAAAAGGTGTTTTATCTTACTTGTACGTTGTAAAGTGCCCTCTACCATTGCTTGGTTGTGTTTTGTTTCTTTTCACAATTGTTATATGTAATTTTGACAATGGCATTGTTTTTTCAATTTCTCCAAATGTACTATTAACTGCTCTATATATTGATTATTTCCTCTCAAATATTCTGCTTGTCAGACCCTCTTTACTTCTGCTCCCTTATTTTCTTTCTACATACTAGCCTAGTAAATAGTTGTATGTCCCCCCCCCCTTTTTATTTGACAGGGTACCAGAAGAACTAGTGTTCACCCAAAAACAAACAAAAAAAAATGAGTGACTGGATACGCAACTTGAAATAGCTGGGTCCCAAGAGCACTCGTCTACTGACTGCTCAACGTATGTCACCTTTGCCATTTGGATCTGTTTATGTAATATTTTAACTTTTTCCCTGCCTTGCACACTCTCTGCGGTAGCCTGCTCACCTACCCCCCCCCCCCCCATTTTCATTCCTAACTTTGTTTCCCTTTATTCACCATTCATTTCTAGTGGTATCCCAAACTAACTGTATGGTCTAGCTATCAGCTAAGACTTTCACCCCTCCTCTTTCCCCATTACTGTATCAGTCTCCTTTCCTGCAGCTATCTCACATTTCATTTCTGTCTTCACTCTGGCAAAAACATACACTCACTCACCTTAAATTGATTGTTTTCCTTTCACTGCTGTTTCGTTCTTCTCAGGCTCAACCCTCTCCATTCACCCTCGCTCCACTCTGGCTCACTCCACTCCCCTACCCTACCCGCATTCCCACACACCCCTACTTTCATTACATTTATACCTAATGACACCATACCCCTTTCTTTCTTCCTCCAATCCATTTCATAACCCCACCCTCCCACCACTCCTTCTTGGTTTCTTCCACTACCTCCCTACCTTATCTCACATTGTAATACTTTGATTTCTATTCTCCACCACCCCCATTTTATATTGACTCTGCCCCACTCCACTACTTATATTTATTTTTTTCTCTCTGAACCATCCTACCAGATATGAAGCTCTACTTCTCTATGCTCTACTACACTATACTATCTTGCCTTCTCATCCTGGCCTATAAAGCAACTGACCACCATAGCTTTTGCACTAGCTACCATTACCCCCATGCACACCTCTAACTTGCCATAAACCTCCACCCAAATCTTACAGCTACATCTGCTCACAACTGTACAACACTACCAACTCTCTGCTTTATCCAAACATAGAAAATCCTCAATCCCTTATCCCTCCACTTTCAGATTCCATCAGGCTACCACCAAATTTAAAAATCTACTACTCCACTCCCTTAAACAAATAAAATTACAAGTGGATATCCACCCCAACCTTACTCCTAGCAATGAATTACCCCAAACTCAACTGCATCTCCCAAACTCACTTAATTATTCTTCTAACGAAACTCCCCCTAGATCAAAGCCACACATCCCTCTACCAACTACCTCCAAATCTGACCTACTAATTACAAATTTCAACCTTAGAAGCCTTATGAATAAAATTTCGGAATTTCATGCTATCCTACACACCTACTCTCCTGACATAGTGGTTATTACTGAGACCTGGTTAAAACCTCACATTAAAGACTCAAAAATTATTTGTAACAGTTATAGCATTATTAGACAAGCTAGACTAAACAAAAGTGGTGGTGCAGTAGCAGTTATGCTTAAAAACTCCCTAAAAGTAGACAAAGTAAACTGCATCCCTCCAGACATCCCAAATGCCGAACTCCTCATCACCCACCTGCAGATAAATTCTCATAAAACAATGATTATCATAGCTACTTATCTGCCCCCTGGCAACAATATCCCAAACATAGAACTTCTCCTCTCATGGTCTGCCTATACTTTCAATCAAGAAACTATCATTCTAGGTGATTTTAATCTGGACTGGCTCTGTTTCTCCTCAAACCACCCCACAAACTTTATCAACCTATATAATTTCTCCCAAGTTATAAACTGTCCCATTCTCACTGATAAACACTCCACAAAAGAGTCACTACTTGACTGGATACTAACAGGCCTAACCTCAGTGACCAGGCCAGCTCCTTACCCATCGATCTTAGTGACCATGCCCCTACATTTCTACTTAGAAAAAGAATACAAACTCAAGTCTCACAAGCCCTTCAAATATATCCACAGTAAGAATAAATTTTCCCCTGACCTCTTTAATCTATTACTAAAATGCTGTGATTGGTCACCATTACATAACCTAAGCCTTGACCTTGCAGTAGAATTTTTTAACAACAAAGTTCTAGAAACACTAAACAACCTAGCCCCCACCAGAAAAATACGCCCTAAATCCAAACAACTGCCATGGTTTTCTTTTGACACTAAACAACTGATTAAACAAAGAGACAGAGACACAGCCCTATACCTATCTACCAAAAACAAATCTGACCTTACTACTTATCAGCAACTAAGAAATCAAACTAGCAAAAATATCTTAAATGACAAAAAACACTACTTCCAAACCTCCCAACAAAAGTTCCTTCACAACCCACTAAAATTCTGGCAATCAGTCAACTTCCTACTCAACCCTGGTAAAATCTCCACCCCTTCCACAACAAACACCTCTGAACCCTTAGCTTCGCAGCTTAACTCTAACTTTATCAACTCTATCTCCTGTCTACTTAATAACCACAAACAACTGCCTCTCATGCTCCCCTCCCCTACCTCTAGTATTACAAACTCCTTCTCCTTTAGACCTATTCAAACTTCTTACATTAAAAAAATCCTAAGCAAACTGAAACCCTGTTGCCCAGCAGCCGATCAACTACCAAACAAATTCCTAAAAATAGCAGCTCTATCCATTGCCTATCCTATCTCAATACTAATCAATCGCTCCATCTCCAAACAATATGTATGTAACTCTCCTGTGGAAAGTCACTCACATAATTCCCCTCCACAAGGGTGACCCCTCTAGAGACATCTCAAACTGCCAACCCATAGCTATCCTCTCACCCATAGCCAAAATCCTAGAGAAATGTATTCAGCTTCAACTCCTCAAACGCCTTACCACAAACAACCTCCTATCCAATACCCAGCATGGTTTTACACCCCAGTATAGCACAGACACAGCCCCATTATCCTTCACCAACACTATACATCACCTTGTAAACAAAGGACAACTAGTCTCTGCAAATGTCCTGGACATGTCAAAAGCTTTTGACACCATTTCCAACCAACTTCTACTCAACAAACTTGCTGCACTCAGTCTCAGTCCAGCATCATTGACATGGTTTCACAGTTATCTGTCAAACCATCAACAGGTTACTAAATGGAGAACAATCTCTCCCCACTACTCCCAGTATCCACTGGTGTACCCCAAGGTTCAAAACTTGTCCCCCTGCTATTTATCATATTTACTAATAACATTAATACTGCGGTGGTGGTGCTGCGGTAGCGTTGTCGCCTCACAGCAAGACGTTGTGCCGTTCGATTCTCAGCTCGAGCGTCCTCTGTGTGGAGACATGCATGTATGGGCGTACCTTCGTTGAAGGTTGTGCGTCAGGGCTGGCAAACTCAGCACGTAAAAAATCTACTGCCAATCATTAGCGGACCGGAGTTCCGCTGTGGCGAGCCCTAACCGGGAAAAGCCGAAAGACACAAACAAACAAACTAATAACATTAATTCAGCAACCCAACTTGCCTCAGTCATACAATACGCAGATGATACATCTGTTGTCTGCTCAACCCCTTTCCTACAACAACTAGAAGAAAGGATGCAAAAAGCATTCCTGGAAATTGAAAGTTTCCTATCAAACCACCATCTCATCCTTAACCCAAATACGACCAAATTAATCATTTTTACCAACAGAACTACCGAGCAGATTTTCCCGCCCCTCTCTATTCATTCTGCAAATGGTACCAAAATTGATCCAACAAACCAGACCAATCTCCTAGGTATTACAATAGATGACCGCCTCAATTTCAATACTCATATTTCACTTACTATTAAAAAAGTCAACACAAAACTCGGAGATCTCTACAGAGCCAAACCTTACCTAACACCCCAGGCCAGGCTAGCCACAGCTAGTTCTCAGCTTCTCTCTACACCGCTCTATTGCTCAAACATCCTCACCAACTTACGCAAGACTGATCTTTATAATCTAGAAGCTTGCTATAACAAAATTGCTAAGTTTGCCACCAATCAACCCCATAAAGCCCACCATTGTTCTGCTCTTCTTCAACTCAACTGGTTAGAACTCCCCAGCCTTTTAACACTAAACCAACATACCCTCACTCATAAAATCTTATAGTACCCAAATAGCTGCCCCACAATTTCTACCCTAGTCCAATTACAGGTAAACAGTAGATCGCTTAGCTCTTCTGATAGACCTCTGCTCAAAACAACACAAACACATAACAACCACAGCGACTCCCACTACTCATACAAAATAGCCAAGTCTTGGAATACCCTACCCTTAAACTTACAAAGCACTCCCTGCTGTCTTTCCTTTAAAACAAAATTAAAAGAATATCTTAAAAGCAAGTTGCTCTGCCATTATAGTACCCCTGGTTAATTGCTCTCTCCTACTGTGTCCTCAGCAACACCCATCTATTCTCTTCATAGCTGGCTGTTATCTATTTCTTCAGTGTTATAGCTGATCATCTCCCAAAGATTTTTGATTGATTTTACTTTCAGTATTTCATATTTTTTCTTTTTGTTTACTCACTCTTAAACTCTATATGTGCTTAAATCTCTTCATTAGACATGCTCACTATTTCTGTCTCAATTTTTCACCCGATTAACAAGATTTTCTGTGGTATAAGTTTCAGTTTTGTTACTATGATTTATTTCTCATTTTCGTTTTTTTACAGTTTTTTGTAATGCACTGTAATAATTTTTATGAACATATATGTAACTCTGTATTTGTTACTTGTTATTTATTTGTTTTCTGTTTGTGGAGCTTTTCTCCCCGGGTTCATAGGTTCATAGGTAGGTACTAGGCTATCGGCCCAAGGACCTATGCAAGCCTAGCCAACAAGGTTCCCTGGCTTACGCCACCCAAGAAAGTTATTTTCCTGTGCCACTGATGAGCAGAGACACAGAAGTGATCCCCGGGATGTATTTCCTATTTCCCATCCACTCATCAAGATTTTTCTTGAAGAGTGCTAATGAAATACTATGCTTGACATAGATGGGTAGCCTATTTCAGAGTATGGGAAGTCTCTGGGATAGGAATCTATCCCTCCAGCATGTCCTGTTTATTGTGGTGACAAGGTTTAGGTCCCCTAGAGTGTGTAGCTCGGAGGGATTGGGATTTCTTTAGGTGTAGCATGTCCAACAGCTCTGGGTTTGACATAGCTTTATATGTTAGGCAGAGATCACCTCTGAGTAGGCGATATGCTACGGAGTAAAGTCTCCACTGAAAACAGGATACTAGCCCAGTTGGACACTACCTGGTAAACAAATGTAAATAAATAAATAAATAAATAATGAATGAATAAATAAATAAATGATAGGAAAGAGTGGGATGATAGGAAACAGTGCTCAGATGAGGAGAGACAGGAAAAGACGGTTACTAAAACTGATTAAGAAAACATGGAAATTCAGATCTGAAGGAGATATGGCAGATGAAAAAGCAAGATATTTCATTCTGAGAGCAGCATGGGAGGGTCAGAAAATAACACTGAGTACCTGACAGGACTAAATCATCCTCCGCAAGGAAGAGTAAACCTGTCTGGTGGACATCTACAATAAATAAACTGTATAACAAAAGGAAGAAAATTGCTGTCCAGGACCAAGAAGGAGCAGATGCCCAATTGGAAGCGATCTCTCCTTAGCCTGAATAAGCAAATAAGAGCACTAAAGAAATCTGCAGAGCAAACTTCGAGTCCAAATTGGCCACATCTACTAGAGACAGTCATAAGGCCTTCTTCACATATATCCACAATCTAAATGTAAGCACTCAGATCTGTTCAGAACTGGTGGTCAAGGACACCAAATATACAAATGCAGTAGATATAGCAAACTTGCTGGCTGACAGATTCAGCAAAAACTTCACCCCTCTATCCCCTCATCAGTAAATTAGGATATCCCCAGTACCTGCCCCCTTCCCCTTATATCTAGGAACAGGTCATCACTGCTCTCTCAAAGACAAAAACTACAGCCTCCATGGGACCAAATAACATCCCAGGCTGCATCCTACATGAACTCAGGCAGGAACCTGCAGCACCATTAGGTGCTCTACTCAACCAAATCCTGAGTACTGGCTTCATCCCAGCTGAGTGGATTACAGCCACTGTCATCTCTTTGCAACAAGGTGGAGTGTTCACCAATCCAGGAAATTATAGACCCACCAACCTAACTAGCCTGATCTGCAAGGCCATGGAATAGATTATCATGGACCTCACTAACAAGGACATTGGCAACCTCCAAACACTAGATCCCACACAGTTTGGCTTCATCAAGTGGAGGTCATGTCTGTTAAATTTGGTTGACTCCTTTGAGGCAGTCACCAAAGCCATGGACGAGGAGAAGATGGTGCACATTTCCTACCGTGACCTGGCCAAAGCCTTAGACACGATTCCCCACTCAGGCATTATAGATAAACTCTCTCAACTAGGCATCAATCCATATGTTACCAGATGGATAGCTAAAGTGGCTCACTAACAGAACCCACCTAGTCAAAATAGGGGAAGCCAACTCAAGCAGTAGAACTGTAATGAGCAGCATACCCCAAAGTTCAGTTTTGGGGCCTCTGTTATTTGGAACATACTTTTCTGAGGTGGAGGCCAAAACCAGTGGGCTATGACTGACAAAGTTTGCAGATGACTGCAAGCTGGGCACTGTCATTAATTCCCCTAGTGATGTGGACATCCTCCAAGAGGGACTCACCCAAACAAATGACTGGTGCCAGAAACATGGCCTCAAGCTGAATACCAAAAAATGCATCATCAACCCTTTGGGGGGAGTGATGTCCCCACAAATTATCACATTAATAACAATGTCCTAAGCACGCAATCAGTTATGAGGGATTTGGGCACTCCGGTTGATAGCAACCTGACTTTTGACCATCATGTTGCTTCCGTTGTAAGGAAATCTTTCTACATGGCCCACCTCATAATTAAGAGTATCTCATCCAGGGACAAGGAGGTCATAACATCCCTGTATACTTCTCTTATAAGGCCAATTATTAAGTTCAAAGCTCCATTCAGTATGTACCTCACAAAGCATATGCAGCAGCTGGAGCGAACATAGATGTTCCTCACCAGGAGAATCCAGGGCCTCAAAAATCTACCATATACAGACAGGCTAAAAGCCCTATCCCTCTACTCAGTTTCATACTGACTCCTCAGAGGTGACCTCTGTCTGGCATACAAGGTGATTTTGGACCCCACATTGTTGGGACTGCTGCATATCCACAAGTCATGCTCCACTCAAGTAACCCTCTTGTGCAGTCTCAACCTTGTCTGTGACATCTATAGGACTTGTTGGCAGGACAGATTTGTGTCCCAAAGACTTCCCCATCTGTGAATAGACTCCCTATTCACATCAAGCAGAGTACCTCTTTACCCCTTTTTAGCCCAACCTGGATAACTGGATGGGAAACAGAAAATACATCCCTGTGATTCCACTCATGTCCCTGCTGGCCAGGGGCATCAGGTGATGACTTGTCTAAACATGGGCTAAACTCTTGCTAGGCTTAAAAGGCCCTCAGGGCCAATAGCCTAGTAACATCCTATGATCTTATAAATGTATTCATCCCTACAAAAAAACAGGAGAGCAACAATTTAAAAAATTACCGAAAATGTAGTAGCTCAGAAGCAAGGGATGCTGATAATGCGTGGTGACTGTAAATTAATATGCGACCAGAAGAATGTATTGAGGGACCTAGAAAGACTAGATGTACAACAGAAGCAAGATATTTAAGGTTTTTGGACTTAGGAACGTAATTCAGGAAATGGGGAGGACCCGAGGATATACTTATTATTACTCAATGGTATGCCTATTGGGTGAAAGAAGATAGAACATATATATATATATATATATATATATATATATATATATATATATATATATATATATATATATATATATATATATATATATATATATATATATATATATATATATATATATATATATATATATATATATATAAATATATAAAATATGGATCTATGTTGATCCATCGAGATTGCACTACAGTGGGGGAAAAGGATATGTTCCCTTAAACCCACTTTCGATTTAGTGCACATTTGCGGAAGTGGATTCAGCCTTCTGTTTGTCGATGAAGTGTACTTTCGACAAACAGAAGGAGACCCACACATATATATATATCTACAGAGAGAGAGAGAGATAAAACTAAGGAACACAGTAATGGTATACAGAATGGAAGATGCACATGCCAGCTTTATCAGTTCATACACCAGTAATAGTAAAAGTAAAAAAAAAAGAAAGAAAGAAAGAAACTGGACAAAGTATTGGAGTTTTCCAGTGTATTTGTTTAACAACAGAAAATGTAAAGAGTAGGTAGAGAGAACTGTTTATTGTTGATTAACTTAAAGGATAATACAAAAGGAAAGGCAAAAGATTTGGAGGAATTAAAAGTAAAGTTTCAGTTTTTGACAAGCAATAGAACAAGGAAGGAATTGAAGAAGAGCAAAAGAGGATATTTACAAGGATTAAGGAAAGGTTAGGGAATTGCAAAGCAGGGAAGGGAGGATTCTAGATAAAAGCAGTGAAGAACTGAACAGTGTAAAAGAAGGAATAAGGCAGCAGTTAGATATCATAAATTAAAGTAGGGAGAATGCACTGCCCTTATTCTTCATTGATAATAGTGTAAGAACTGTTAAACTCCTGGTGCAGAGTTTGAGGGAACAGAAGGGAGAGAGCAATATAAGGAAACTGAGGGATCTGATTATCAGAAAAATACAGAAAGGTAGATAAAATATTGGAAATTTTGGGAAGATATGAAAAACTTTATGACAGAGAAGACTAGACAGAAATGGAAAACCAGTAAACAAACCAGTTTTTAAGACTCAGAATCCCCAAAATAGATAAGCAATGGAGGAAGGATGTGACTAGAGAAATAACAAAAACATTTGTTTCCCCAATGTATGTAAAATTAAAAATATATGTGTGTGTGTGTGTGTGTGTGTGTGTGTGTGTGTGTGTGTGTGTGTGTGTGTGTGTGTGTGTATGTGTGCACACGCGCGCGAGTATCTCTATGGCATTTGCCAAGGTTTTTATGAATAACTTAGTGGCAATATATATATATATATATATATATATATATATATATATATATACACACACACAGACACATACATAAACACACACACACACATATATATTTATATATCTATATCTATATATGTATATATATATATATTTTATATATATATATATATATATATATATATATATATATATATATATATATATATATATATATATATATATATATATATATATATATATATATATATAAAAACAGAATGAAGGTGCTCTCCTCCAAAAAAAGGAAGCCAGTCTTGTGGTCTCCTGCCATTAATCAACTCTACAACAGAAGGAAGAAACTATTGCACAAAAAAGGTGAAGTCCCAAGACTGGAAAAATTCCCTTATTAGCCTCAACAAAAAGTTGAGATCCCTCGTCAAAACCTCCAAACCCAGCTATGAAGGCAGAATTGTGGCAGACACTAAAAACGGTCCCACAGGTTAGCTAGCAAGTTTGGCTGATGCGATCGGCCAAACAAGCTTAGTAGATACAAAATAAAAGAGGCCAGCACCACAAGGACAAAAATTATGTTTTAATTATATCACATTCCATACCGGTTTCGGCAAGTAGCCTTCATCAGTGATATCCAAAAACATATTCATTAGTTTAAATACACTCAGTGTCGTATCATTTCCTATGACATCACTTCCACCCATAATTAGTGCAAAAAAATTTGAAGCAAAAAGAGAAATTAATATTTTGTCATTCAAACCTGGTGAAACCAACCCCCCCCTAATTTAATAATCCATTCCTTTCTTTTTGATTCAAAATAGAGTGCCATCCTGTTTTAAAGGATCTATTACCCATGACCTTATCTATTACTGCAAAAGTAGGCCTAGCTGTTGTATGTACTTGAGAATGTCTGTATAAAGGGTTTGTCATTCTTTGGTTACATATGTCACTTAGGTGTTCAGACATGCAACAGCGCAAAGATCTCGACTTCTGCCCCACATAAAAGGCAGAGCAAGTGCAACTGACCAAATAAACCACCCAGTCCGACTCACAATTACCAAAAAAACGTATATCAAAAAATAGACTTGTGTTTCCGCTCTTAAATTGTTTGGTCTTAAGCATGTGTTTGCAGAATACACAATGTCCACAAGGATATGAACCCACAAGCTTGTCTCCTGTGATTGTTAGTTGTTGTCCTTCCTGATTCCCCCCTATGGATTTTCTTAAAATGAGCAAAATGAGTCCCCAGGGTTTTCCCTTTTCGAAAAGAAAACTGACACCTCTCAGGTAAAATGGAGCCCAGTTCATCATTGAATGTAAGAATATTCCAGTGTTTTTGAATTACATTTCTCAATAAACCCACATTCCTGCCATATGTAGTCACCATTCGTATAGTATCTGACCCCTCTCTATGCTCTTTAGATCTATATTGTAAAAGTTCAGATCTTTGTTGGTTAGTGGCCTAATTGCTAGCTCCAATAACATCACTCCCTCTATATCCACTGTCAAAAAATCTGCTAGTAAGATCCTGCTTAAAGGTATGAAAGCCTTCTTCAGAAGAACAAATTCTTCTGATCCTCAGAAATTGAGACTTTGGGATATTCCGGATAGTGTGCTTAGGATCAAGGCTAGATGCATACAACAAGTTGTTATATTGTGGGTATTTTCTGTATACTGAGATGCGTAATGTATGATCTGAAAGACGCAAAATCCTAACATCAAGTAAATTGATTTCGTCTCTACTATACGTTAAAGTGAATTCCATACCCCACTTGTTTTCATTAATATATTGCACAAATCCCATAAGATAGTCAATGTCTCCTAGAAAAAACAGCCCAGCCAACAATCATCCAGGAATCTTCTCCATATGTCAATTTCTGACAACAAAATGTTATGGTCGTCATTGTAAATGATCTGTTCCTCTATATAACCCATGAACAAATAAGCATAAATGGGGCAAAGATGCCCCCATAGCTGTACCTTGGCTTTGCCAATAACACTCACGCTTGAAATAGAAGACATTTTTGGTTAAGACGTGTTCCGTCAAACACACAAGTAGTGTGTTAAATCCTGAAGTATAAAGTTCTACCCTATTAAGCCAGTATTCCAAGGCTTGCAAGTCTGCCCAATGAGGGATACTGATATAAAGTGACTTGACTTCTAGAGTGCACATCAACCAATTGGACTCTAACTGGGAATCAGACACTGTCTGTAGGAATTCAGTTGTATCTTTAATTCTAGCTCTAACATGTTGCAATAGTGGCTGTAAATATTGAGTCAAGAACATAGACAGAGGCTCAGTAAGAGAACCTATTCCTGATATAATCTGTCTTCCAGGGGGCTGGTTAAGATCTTTGTGAATTTTGGGCAGAAGATATAGGTATTACTTACCAGGCTCCCTTACAGTAAGATTTTGTCTAACTCTATCACTGATAATGCCTTCATCCACAGCTTTTTCCAAAAAATTAATTGGAAAATTGGAGATGAGGAGCATGACAAAGAGAGAGGTGGTGAAGGCTAAGGATAAGGCGTATGAAGAGTTGTATAAAAGGTTGGACACTAAGGAGGGAGAAAAGGACCTGTACTGATTGGCTAGACAGAGGGACCGAGCTAGTAAAGATGTGCAGCAGGTAAGGGTGATAAAGGATAATGAGGGAAATGTACTCACAAGTGAGGAGAGTGTGTTGAGCAGATGGAAAGAGTGCTTTGAGGGGCTGATGAATGAAGAGAATGAGAGGGAGAGAAGGTTGGATGATGTGCGGATAGTGAATCATAAAGAGCAGTGGATTAGCAAGGAGGAAGTAAGGATAGCTATGAAGAGGATGAAGAATGGAAAGGCTGTTGGTCCAGATGACATACCTGTGGAAGCATGGAGGTGTTTAGGTGAAATGGCAGTGGAGTTTTTAACTAGATTGTTTAATGAAATCTTGGAAAGTGAGAGGATGCCTGAGGAATGGAGAAAAAGTGTTTTGGTACCGATTTTTAAGAATAAGGGTGATGTGCAGAGCTGTAGTAACTACAGAGGGATTAAATTGATCAGTCACAGCATGAAGTTATGGGAAAGAGTAGTGGAAGCTAGGTTAAGAAGGGAGGTGATGATTAGTGATCAGCAGTATGGTTTCATGCCAGGAAAGAGCACTACAGATACAATGTTTTCTCTGAGAGTGTTGATGGAGAAATACAGAGAAGGTCAGAAGGAGTTGCATTGTGTCTTTGTGGACTTAGAGAAAGTATATGACAGGGTGCCTAGAGAGGATTGTGGTATTGTATGAGGAAGTTGGGAGTGTCAGAGAAGTATGTAAGAGTGGTACAGGAAATGTATGAGGGTAGTGTGATAGCGGTGAGGTCTGCGGTGGGAGTGATGTATGCGTTTAAGGTGGAGGTGGGATTACATCAAGGTTCAGCTCTGAGCCCTTTCTTATTTGTAATGGTGATGGCCAGGTTGACAGATGAGATCAGACAGGAGTCCCCGTGGACTATGATGTTTGCAGATGACATTGTGATCTGTAGTGAGAGTAGGTAACAGGTGGAGGAAACCCTGGAGAGGTGGAGATATGCTCTAAAGAGAAGAGGAATGAAGGTCAGCAGGACTAAGACAGAATATATGTGTGTGAATGAGAGGGAGGATAGAGGAATGGTGAGGATGCAGGGAGTAGAGGTGGTGAAGGTGGATGAGTTTAAATACTTGGGATCAACAGTTCAAAGTAATGGTGAGTGTGGAAGAGAGGTGAAGAAAAGAGTACAGGCAGGATGGAGTGGGTGGAGAAGAGTGTCAGGAGTGATTTGTGACAGACGAGTACCAGTAAGAGTGAAAGGGAAGGTCTACAAGAGGGTAGTGAGACCAGCTATGTTATATGGGTTGGAGACAGTGGAATTGACAAAAAGGCAGGAGTCAGAGCTTGACGTGGCAGAGTTGAAGATGTTAAGATTTGCACTGGGTGTGACGAGGATGGACAGGATTAGGAATAAGTATATTAGAGTGTCAGCCCAGGTTGGAAGGTTGGAGACAAAGCCAGAGAGGCAAGATTACGTTGGTTTGGACATGTGCTAAGGAAGGATGCAGAGTATATTGGGAAAAAGATGCTAAGGATGAAGCTGCCATGTAACAGGAAAAGAGGAAGGCCTAAGATAAGGTTTATGGATGTGGTGAGAGAGGACATGCAGCTGGTTGGTGTAACAGAGCAAGATGCAGAGGAGAGGAGGAAATGGAAACAGTTGATCTGCTGTGGCAACCCCTGATGGGAGCAGCCAAAAGAAGAAGAAGAAGAAGATAGGTGGAAGTGATGTCATAGAAAATGATGGGATACTGAGTGTATTTAAACTAATGAATATATTTTTGGATATCACTGATGGAGGCTACTTGTCAAAACTGGTCTGGAATGTGATATAATTAAAACATTATTTTTGTCCTTGTGGTGCTGACCTCTTTTATTCTGTATCTAGACACTAAAAACAACCACTAAGTCTTCTTTAGTTATATCAAAAATAGCCATCGCAATACCCAGATTTGCTCCGAGTTACTGCACAATGGTACCTTCTATACTGAGCCAACAGATATTGCTAACATACTAGCCGACAGATTCAGTGCCAACTTTAACCCTCTCTTCCCCCTAAAGGACCAGTCTCAATACCGGAAGAATGCCAGGCACCCAGCATTACTGCAGCTCAGGTTAAAGCTGCATTGTCTAAGGCCAAGAATACAGCTTCCATGGGACTCTGCAATATCCCTGGCTGTGTTCTACATGAATTACAAAGTGAACTGGCACCACATCTGTGTGCTCTGTTCACTCACAGCCTCACCTCAGGCTTTGTCCCTACCAAATGGTGCACTGCTACAGCCATCCCTCTCCATAAAGAAGGAGTGACTACAGACCCTCGAAATTATCACCCCATTAGCCTGATGAGTCTGATATGTAAGGCTATGGAGCACATCATCATGGACCTAATTAACAAGGATATAGGGAATCTCCAAACTCTAGATCCCACACATTTTGGTTCTGTGAAAGGTAATTCATGCCTGCTCAACCTGGTTGACTTCTTTGAGTCAGTCACCAGAGAGGTGGATGAAGATAAGTCAATTCATACAGCCTACCTCAATCTGGCCAAGGCCTTTGATACCATTCCTCACTCAGGAATTATTGATAAACTCAGCAAAGTAGGCATCAACCCCTATATCATTAGATGGGTTGCAAATTGGCTCACAGATAGAACCCATAGTGTGAAAGTAGCAGACTCCAAGTCAGACTGATGACCAGTCACGAGTGGAATCCCACGGGGATCAGTCCTGGGTCCTCTCCGGTTTAGCATCTACTTCTCAGAAGTCCAGGCCAACATGGAGGGACTCTGGCTGACCAAATTCACAGACAACTACAAGCTAGGAGCCATTATTAACTCCCCAAGTGATGCAGACATCCTACAGAAAGGCATCACTGAGACTGATGACTGGTGTTGAAACCATGGCCTTAAGCCTAATAACAAAAAATGCGTCATTATCCCCTTTGGGAAAAACTAATTTCCCACTAATTACCACATCAGTGGGAGCCCACTGAACACTGAAGGTGTTAAAAGAAATCTGGGGACACAGGTTGACAGCAACCTGTCATTTGGCCACCACATTGCCAATGTGGTCAGAAAGTCCTTCAGTGTGGCACATATCATTACCAAGGGTTTTGCATCCAGGAAGAAAGAGGTCATCATTTTTATCTACTCTTCCCTCATTAGACCAATCATAGTGTATAATGTCCCATTTGGCATGTACCTCACTAGACACCTGAAACAGCTGGAGAGGCCACAAAAGTACCTCACAAAGAGGATCCTAGGCCTTAAACACATGTCCTACATGGACAGACTCAAAAAGCTCCAGCTGTTCTCTCTCTCATATCATCTACTAAGAGGTGATCTCTGCTTGACTTACAAAGTCATGTCTGACCCAGCTCTGTTAGAAATGCTACATCTAAAGAAATCCCAATCCCTCCACACCGCATGCTCCAGAGACCTCAACCTCATTACCATAATCAACAGAACATGCTGAAGGGCTGTACAGGTTCATAATCCAGAGACTACCCATGTTCTGGAATAGACTTCCCATACATGTCAAGCAGAGCACCTCACTAGCCCTCTTCAAGCAAAATGTTGATGAGGGGATGGGAAATAGAAAGTTCACCCCGGGGATCACTCCAGTGGCTCTACTTGCTAGAGGCATTGGGAACTAATGATGGGCGGCACAATGCCAGGGCACTTCTTTGGGCTAGGCTGGTAAAGGCCATTAGCCTAGTCCACACCTATGAAGCTATATACACATAACAGTCAGTGCAATGTGGATAATGTGAAGTCTTTTGTACTTTTACAACATTTAGACCATCTAACATGTAATATTAAAGCTTGGCTTTTGAAGAAAGAAAATTATTTAATTTTAAAATATAGGACCTATAAACATTATGGTTTAAAAATAGATATAAATTGGAGTAGTTTTATTGCATTTGAATACTATCACTTTGAGAATTGGAAATAACTGAGTTGAATTAATTATATTGATTATTTATATGTGATGCAATGCTTGAAAGCTTTATCCTGAAAAGGCTGGTGAGCACAGGTACCCATGGTTTTTAATCATACATGAAGATTAATTAAGATAAGGAACTATTACACTTTATATTTGTAATTGCATATTATATAAGGAAAATGTTTCACAATTGATGCTATGACAATTTTATAATTGATTAATTAATTATTTTTATTGATTGATTGAACAAGTATATAAGGACTGTGCGATTTTAATTTTATGTACAGTCTGAGGAAGCCCTGTTGGGGTGAAAGCGCTAACTGAATAAAGAACGTTCCTGTTTTACTTTCTACAGTCATTGGATTTTGTATTCTATACTGAGTTTCATTGTTAAACAGAATTGAGAAACGCCAGCCGGAGCGTTCCTATATCGCATGATTCACTGATTCTTATCTTTTAATAGGAACGCTGCTCTTTCCGTGAAGTACTTTTGATACTCTGTATGATACCAACTCCAATATAATTTCTATTAGTTAATTTACAAAAATGTCTACTAAAGAAAGTTCCTAAAAAGTCCTTAAACTGCTTACAGAAAAGCAAATGCTCTATAGTTTCCTCACAATCATATCCCTTAACCAATTAAAGCCTTTCTGTATCTTTTCATATTTCATCAAAGCTTTTACTGACAATTTCAGTAACAACAAATACCATAAGTAGCCCCCTACTGTAGTTCCCAGATAATTCTGCGTCTTTATTTCTTAATTCATAGTCCGTATTACTGTGTGAAACTTGTCTCCAGTTTGCCACTACATCACATTAAATTTCCCATACAAATATAATTCCTGCATGGATTCTCCCTCCACTTATTATTCCCTTTAGATACGATTATTTAATACCTTCACAAATATATCTTTCTACCTTTGTGTCACCTGTTTATAATAACCATAATTAAAGCCGAATATTTCTGGTGAACTATGTCTACGTACAGAACATTAATACCAGCTCTTGTTCTGTTAAACTTTTTTATCAAAGTGTTTCTTTTTCTTCTTCCTTTAGCCTTTCTACCCACTATTTTCTCATGCTCTCGCTCCTTTTTTAATGGTCTTACTTTACTTAATTTTTTCTCAAACAACCACATGGTCTGAAAAAAGCCATTAAATATTATCCATATGCTACTTTAGCTAGAAACACTTACAGGAATTCATTTTAAGAGCCTAAAATGAGCATATGGCTTGTGCTAAAAAGGCTGTGTTCCCAAGATGAGATAATCTGTGATTCAAAGACATGCAAGACATGATGAGAGAAGACCTCATTACTACATTCTCTGAATCACAGTTACTACCACAATGAGCAAATCATTGTTGTTCCGCACATCGCTGTAGTAAACTGCTACGTGTGTTGTTATTGGCATTCCACCCAACAGTTCCTCTCCCACACTCACAAGTACATAGTCAAACTCATACATACATGCCTGCACACACACACACATACACAAACACACACACACACACACACACACACACACACACACACACACACACACACACACACACACACACACACACACACACACACACACACACACCCCTGTCTCCATACCTGTGACTCTAGACCTGCCTTCCTTCCTGTGGTTCTCCCCACTGCGCTAAACACCGTAACAGTTTTAGTGCTGTTATGGCACACTTTTAGTTGCCTTGTGGGCTAGGGTGTGCCCTCCAGCAAGTAAACAAGAAGGATCAAATAACCATGTAGCATTTTATTAATGAAAAGACAAGCTAAAATGCTTTTGCATACGCTTCTTCAGGTGAGAATACATTATCAAAGTACAGTAACCATTTTATTGCAATTCATCAGGCTACACATACCATCACATGATCAGATAACCATCATATTCTTTCCACCACCTGACCACGATAATAGTTTATTTTGCCAGTATGCCACATTGGTAGAATCCTTGATGTCTACTAATTCCTCCCACCTCCTCAGTTCTATAGTGCTGTCTATGCCATTATGGCACTTAATCTTTTTTTCCTTATCCCTGGTGTCTAGTGACTTCCCCCACCCCTCAAACCCATGTAGGGTTGTCCATGCCATGAAGGCACTTAAGTTAAATGTATCCCTGGTGGCTAGTTTTGTCTACCACCTCAATCCCCATACTGATGACAGTGCTGTTAAGGCACTTACAGATGTGCTATCCTTGGTGTCTAGTATCTTCCCCTAGAGTTAATGCTAGAGAAGGGAATAGATTTAGTGCTTTGTGTGCATTTGTGTTTGTTACAGTATGTGAGAGTGTTTGCAAGTGTTTCTGGCTTTGTTAGGTGAGTTGTGTGTATGATTTTTATTTACTTATTTAACATTTGTTTACCGGGAAAGTCCGACTTGGAACAAAGCCAATTTTCAGCAGAGGCCTGGGGAGAAATGCTCCAGACGTATGTCTTTGTAACGTGGGAGGAAAACGGACTACCGAGAGAAAACCCACACAAATGCAGGGAGGACATACAGATTCTGCAGAGAAGGCACTCCAGCTACGAATCAGAGAGCCCCTTGCTGTGAGGCTGCAGTGCTACCACTGCTCCACTGCGGCGTCCATATGTGAAGAGAGTGTGTGAGTCTCTTTTGTAGTGGTACTGTTAGGTAAAGCATTTTTGATAAGGTAATGTTTGGTGATGGAATTAGGACACTGACAAGATTACAGTTAGCACACATGAGTAGGTTGATACAGAGAGGTAAAGCACATATTTGGTGATTGATTAAATAGTAGTAGCAGTGTTTGGAAAATGTGTCTCAACTTCTCATCCTCTCAAAATATTCATTTGTTTTAAGTTATTGCTTATGTGTTGTCACTAGTGTAACCCTATCACAGATTCCTCTGTTTATACTAGAGCAGCTGTTCCCTTGAGTACTATGAGCACACCAGGCACAATAGCCTGGTTTTCAGTATAGTTCATGTTGTTTCCTTGGCTTTCATACTCTGAATGTCTGTGATGTTCTCCATGTTATTCATCTCGCTCTGCCTTAGAAGCTTAATATATTTTCCCTCTGGAGGTAAGTTATGGCACTATGAATTTTTTATATCAGCTCTATAAGAGAAGCAAGGGACAACAGAATTTTTTTTAATTTACCTTTTTCTTCCTCCAGAGATTTACTTTGAATTTTATGCAGCCTTCACATTCTTATACTTAGTGGTTTAGAATGGCATTATCATGTTCATCTGCCTTGCAATGCAACTTTCTCTTTACTTTTTGCACAATATTAAAAAAGCTATCATTCTTTTTGCATTTTATTTTCATCCCCTGTGTAAATTGACAGTACAAATAAATAACTGCTACTACATCTCTGTATGTCTTTACCTGTGGTCTTTTTGGAGTCCCTTACTGGTAAGTGTTGGCTGTTTGCTTTTATTTACACTTTTGGATTTCTTTTCTTAAATAAGCTGGACAGCTGTTCACCTTTCCATTACAGAAACACATATATTGTTTTGCTTATTATTATCTCACTTTGCTCATTTTTCAATGCAGGCAATCTTTCTTGCAGTATACAGTGTACGCTCATCTCAGCATCACAAGGTTAAACTTTTAAAGTCAACACCTTATGCAAACATTCATTTTACAAAATGTACCACACTTTTGGTAAAGTAGTTTTACTATATACACTACTTTTTGCAGCAAGTGTATAGAATAATGACAACAGAGAATTTTCTTTTCCATGCAACCCTTTAACTGCCAATAAATCTCACTTTTATTGCTTATGCGAGCATTTGTATGAGCACAGGACAAAATTTTCTTACAAGTATAACATTTCCTCAATACTAACAATTCACTACTCAGGAAGTCTTGATTTTTACTTATGCTTCTCATACACTTTGCCATATGTTTCTTCTTATTGTTAACTACGGAGAAGCAGGTTCAGAAATCACCTAATAAGGTTCAGTACTATATGAAGTTCCAGTTGTTCAAAGTGTTTTCTATACCCGATGTGGCAGTGTAGGGTGTTGCTGTCTGTACCAGGGGGAATAGAGCAGTGAGTATGTGGCATATGTCAGAATGGCTGGTTGGAGTTTTGTAAATAATTTTGTGTCATTTGACTATCACACTGACTTGTACAGATGCTTGGGTTAAAAATGTATCAGCAGTGTTATTATAACTGATTAAATGTTTATCTTTAAACAAAGAATTCTGGAAGGGAATAGAAGTTTTTGAAATTGTTCTATAATTTTCAAATACCTGCAACAGATCTTAGCAAAGCTCTGAGTGTATATTGTACCAGAGTTAGATGATTAAATGTGATGTCATTCCATAACCAGCATTGAGAGGATTTAGCTCACACAGCAGCTTGTTTTGTTTTATTTCTTTGGAACCTGATATAAAAATCTATGACAGTTGTCACAGTTCAGTTATTTCAGTTAGTTCAGTTCAGTTCAGTTTAGTTGGAAGTTCATCACCTTGCCTTTTGAAAGTAAGCATCTCAGCATCTAATCTTGCCTTTTTGTATTAATTAAGTTAGCTAGGGAACAGTTATTCTTTAGACAGACAGGAAATACAGTGAGATTAGTTTAGTAGTGTTTTTTGCAACTGTTTCACTCTATCCAACTATGTTATTTTTATTTATCCTGTGATTGAAATGCTGATGTTTATTGTACTTTGATATTTAGTATTGTCATGTTTTCTACTTTATTATTTGTTATTAAATATTGTTATACCTTTCATTGTGGCTGGTCTTTTAGAAAATACTTTTAATGTCATGAGAGTTCCTGTGCTTATTTTAGTGATGATTGGCCACTCCAAAAAGCCTGGCTGCTTTGGTTACACCCTAACATTTATGTTAGTATTGCTTTTACTCAGTATAATTGGATACCCTTGTAAGAGCCTGACAGTGGTTGACTTTTGGCAGTGAAGTTACCTTATAGTCTGGACAGAAGGGGTACAGCTAGTAAATCTGTACCAGCCTTTCCCAGGAGTGTGTGTGTGTGTGTGTGTGTGTGTGTGTGTGTGTGTGTGTGTGTGTGTGTGTGTGTGTGTGTGTGTGTCTGTGTGTGTGTGTGTGTGTGTATGTATCAAATACCCAGGTGTGGGACAATTAGCTACTTAGAACTGGGACATCATGCCCCAAAGTGAGTCTTGTTTGGGATCTGGAGAGACAGAGAGTCCAGTCCTACTGGAGTGTGTTCCCTGTGTGCTCTTGCTTGAAATTGTGTTTGTTGCAGAGAGCTGCATTTGAAAATACTGTATAAATTAATTCTTGTTTTTAGTGACCATCTCTCACCAGTGTCAGTGGTGAGGATTGAGGCTTCTTGATTACTGGCCATTACATATTGGTGTCAAAGCGGTAGGATATTAATTGAACTTCAGTAACCTGTGAGCAGTTGTCACTGAAGGTGTATGTACTCTCAACAGCCACAAGGTAAACATTCAGAGTTTCATTTTCACAACAGTTTTATTTACCTTTGTTAGTTTAGTTTAGTCACGGAAAGCAGGCAAAGATGTCAGCAGAGGATTATGGCAAGCTGAGAAAGAACGGTAGTAAAAAAGCAAACAAACTGGTGCAAAAAACTGGAAAACAGCAAACTTGTAGCCGGAAAGCCAACTCTAACCAAAGGAATTGAGAATTCAAAGTAACTTCTTTAACGCAAAAGTTTTTATTCTTAAAAAGTAGCGTTTTCGCCGTGGCTCCTGCCTCAGCTTCATCAGAAGAAAATACAAATGGAAACAGCTAACAAAAACATTTAAATACTCTCATAAAGGAAGTGACAAAACAAACCTAATCATGTGAGCTTAATTAAAAACAATTACATAATTAAAAACAAACCAATAAGTACTTAACAAAACTGTTTGTACTAAAATTAAGAATACATTCATTGTATATTGTAAAAATGTACTATTAGTAATATAAAACCATTTTTCAAAAGAACCTATCAGTATTACTACACAAGAAGTCAGTAACATACTGTTCTTAAAGAAGAAGTCTGAAACATTTACCTAAAATAACTTTTCAGCTTCAATATACATGAAATATTGCAGTTCTCATTTAGGCCAACAGGTCTAAATGCATCTAGATTCAACTGCCAAGCTAATTCAGTACATTCAAGAATGGTTTCAACAGGACCACCTAATGTTAAAAGGTACCTGGTCAATACCCATAAATCTAAATGAGTGCCCTGGGTTATTATGTACATGTTTTGCTAAAGCATTCTCCAGCAGTGGTTTTTATTGCGTAAAGGTGTTGGTAAACTCTTTCTTTTAATTTGCGATTCGTTTTCCTATATAAAAGATGGGCAACAGTTGCACAAAGCAATGTAGACCACCGATTTAGATTAGCAAGATATCCTATGGTTTATCTGGTACCTTATATTTCTAACAAAGAAAGAGTTACCTGTCATTATAACTTTACACATATTACAATGGCGCATTTAAATGAGCCTCTAGTCCTTGCTGTGACATGGGAATGTGATGTTCGTTGTAATATTTCTTTTAAATTATTACTTCTTCTGTATATAACAAAGGACGTTCCCCTAACTTCTCAATAAGGTTAACTGAATTAATGACCAATGGCCAGTTTTTTAAAAATATTGCCCAAATATCATTGGAATTTAGATTATATTGAGTAATAAAACTCAAAGAAAAATTCCTAAAGGTAGTAGAAACATTTTGATTTATTGATTGATTGGCAGTAGCAAATTGGGCATCAATACCTTGATTCAACAAAGGTTTGTATATACCACTAACTCTCTTGGAATCAACCTCTAAAATGAGGTCATTTAGAAGCTCAATAGGATAACCTCGGTTTAAAATAAATCCTTAAGGAACTGACACTCAGTTCTAAAGTCATAAAGTACTACACATCCTTCCTGCGTACAAGCTGACCCTTAACTATGGATTTTTCTGTTTGGGTGGATGTAAGCTAGTATAGTGCAGGAAGGAGTTGCAGTATGTTGGCTTCTAAAATCTTTGAAGAATATACTCCTTCAGTAAAGTCTTTCGTTAGTCTCACATCTAAATAGTCTGTTTCAACAGTGGAGAAATTAAATGTAAATTTTAACCAATCCGTAGTGTTGTTTATGTAATCAACAAAAGACTGTGCCTCCGGTTCAGTTCCTTTAAACAGGATAAATATATCATCCAAGAATCTAGTGTAGTATTTTATGTTCTGCATTATAGATTCATTGGATAGAATAAACTGCTTTTCCCAAAAGGCTACAAACAAGTTAGCTACGCTCGCCCCACAGGGCGAGCCCATGGCTATTCCACATTTCTGTAAGTAGTATTTCTGGTCGAATACAAAAAAGTTAGAAGACAGTACTATGCTTAAGAGCTCAGTAATTATGTATCGTAGCTAACTTGTTTGTAGCCTTTTGGGAAAAGCAGTTTATTCTATCCAATGAATCTATAATGCAGAACATAAAATACTACACTAGATTCTTGGATGATATATTTATCCTGTTTAAAGGAACTGAACCGGAGGCACAGTCTTTTGTTGATTACATAAACAACACTACGGATTGGTTAAAATTTACATTTAATTTCTCCACTGTTGAAACAGACTATTTAGATGTGAGACTAACGAAAGACTTTACTGAAGGAGTATATTCTTCAAAGATTTTTAGGAAGCCAACATACTGCAACTCCTTCCTGCACTATACTAGCTTACATCCACCCAAACAGAAAAATCCATAGTTAAGGGTCAGCTTGTACGGCAGGAAGGATGTGTAGTACTTTATGACTTTAGAACTGAGTGTCAGTTCCTTAAGGATTTATTTTAAACCGAGGTTATCCTATTGAGCTTCTAAATGACCTCATTTTAGAGGTTGATTCCAAGAGAGTTAGTGGTATATACAAACCTTTGTTGAATCAAGGTATTGATGCCCAATTTGCTACTGCCAATCAATCAATAAATCAAAATGTTTCTACTACCTTTAGAATTTTTCTTTGAGTTTTATTACTCAATATAATCTAAATTCCAATGATATTTGGGCAATATTTTTAAAAACTGGCCATTGGTCATTAATTCAGTTAACCTTATTGAGAAGTTAGGGGAACGCCCTATTGTTATATACAGAAGAAGTAATAATTTAAAAGAAATATTGCAACGAACATCACATTCCCATGTCACAGCAAGGACTAGAGGCTCATTTAAATGCGCCATTGTAATATGTGTAAAGTTATAATGACAGGTAACTCTTTCTTTGTTAGAAATATAAGGTACCAGATAAACCATAGGATATCTTCGATCTAAATCGGTGGTCTACATTGCTTTGTGCAACTGTTGCCCATCTTTATATAGGAAAACGAATCAAATTAAAAGAAAGAGTTTACCAACACCTTTACGCAATAAAAACCACTGCTGGAGAATGCTTTAGCAAAACATGTACATAATAACCCAGGGCACTCATTTAGATTTATGGGTATTGACCAGGTACCTTTTAACATTAGGTGGTCCTGTTGAAACCATTCTTGAATGTACTGAATTAGCTTGGCAGTTGAATCTAGATGCATTTAGACCTGTTGGCCTAAATGAGAACTGCAATATTTCATGTATATTGAAGCTGAAAAGTTATTTTAGGTAAATGTTTCAGACTTCTTCTTTAAGAACAGTATGTTACTGACTTCTTGTGTAGTAATACTGATAGGTTCTTTTGAAAAATGGTTTTATATTACTAATAGTACATTTTTACAATATACAATGAATGTATTCTTAATTTTAGTACAAACAGTTTTTGTTAAGTACTTATTGGTTTGTTTTTAATTATGTAATTGTTTTTAATTAAGCTCACATGATTAGGTTTGTTTTGTCACTTCCTTTATGAGAGTATTTAAATGTTTTTGTTAGCTGTTTCCATTTGTATTTTCTTCTGATGAAGCTGAGGCAGGAGCCACGGTGAAAACGCTACTTTTTAAGAATAAAAACTTTTGCGTTAAAGAAGTTACTTTGAATTCTCAATTCCTTTGGTTAGAGTTGGCTTTCCGGCTACAAGGTTGCTGTTTTCCAGTTTTTTGAAGCTGAGAAAGAACCATTTGCCCAAGGTGTGTGAAGCCAAAGGTCTGGTGCATGCTAACAGGACTAAAGAGGAAATTATGTCAGCTTTAATTGCAGCTTCAGCACGGACCAGTGACAAGGAAGACAACAAGTCTGGTGTTATGATGTACAGTCTTCAGAAACAGGAAGGTTCACTTTTTCCTCAGAGGACTTAAAAATCCATCTGGAGTAAAAGAGACTTGAACTGGAAGCCAAGCGTTTGGAGAATGAAAAAAATGAGAGACTGCTACATTTGGAGATTGAAGAAAATGAGAGATTGAGGTGAGTGGATGCTGAAGAAAAAGAGAAGCAGTGACAACATGAGAGGGAGATTTTGACTCCTCTTCAGGGTCATTGAGGTAATGGGGATGGAAATAACCGGACCCCAGAAGTAATAAAGGTCAGTAAATTTCTTCCACAATTTGCAGGGAGGATGACTTTGATAGTTTTATTCATGTATTTGAAAGAGTATGTAAACAGTATAATGTTGACCAAGAGCTATGGGTATGGTTCCTCGTCCCTTACTCCATGGTAAAGCTGTAATTGCTGTTTCTAAATTGTCTGATACTGATTGTTTAAACTTTGATAGTGAAACAATGTTGATTGAAATGTTATAAGTTAACATCTGAAGCTTACAGAAAAAGTTTCATGAGCATAGACACAAAGCAGATGAAAGTGTATGCGATTATCTTGCTGAGTTAAACACTTATTTTCACAGATGCATGAGTGGGTGTCAGGTTACCATTTTTAAAGGATTGGCAAACCTTTTGGTGATGGAACACACCCTTAGTACTTTGTCTGAGAACATGAGAATCTGGTTGGTAGGCTGGGAATGTAACTCTGCAGTTGAGCTGGGTTGAAAAGGGGATCTCTACTTAGCAAACAGGGCATCTTTGCACAAGTAAGGGAAACCCAGTGCTGCACATGGATATAGGGGAACCCATGGGGGGGCAGCCTAAATCACCCCAACAGAGTCTACCAGTAATGGGGAGGCCACTAGTTCAGGTACACAGCTAGGATTAGAGGTTAGATGTTTTAAATGTAACCAGAGGGGCCATGTAGCATTCATGTGTCCACAAGCTAAGATGGGGAATAAAAGGTGAAGGATCCAGCAAGTGGGAATAACAGCGTGCCAGTAGTAAGTTGTCTGGAGACAACAGGGGTACCAAACTATCAGTGGAATTTGTATCCTGTCTTAGTGTATGGAAGACAGGCCACTTCTAAGAGAGACACAGCCTCTGATATAACTATTGTGAAGCCTGCTGTGCTTAAAGAGGAGCAGTACTTGCTTGTGCAGCTCACTCCAATCAGAACTTTAGTAGGGATCATATTCCGAATACCTTTGGCCAGGGTTCACCTTCACAGGGAGGGTGGAAAATGAAGCAAGCAGGAAGCTGTGTTTGAAAATATTTCTGAAGTTGTCTTGATAGGGAATGATTTTGATAATGCAGTGCCTTGCGTGCGTGCAATTATACACAGTCAGGCTTGAAGACAGGCATGTAGGTCTAGTAGACTGGGGAGACCAAGACAGACCCCACACCCGAAGCTGGAGCTGGAGATGTGTCTATTTCAAGTAGGGAGCTACCCTGTAGCAGTGAGCCTGAAAGTGAGCCACAGCTGCTAGTAGCCACTGATGTTCCTGTGGACAAGGTGACTTCAAGGACAGAGGTAAGTGGTAGTACCCAGGCTGACAGTGAGGCACCGCTGTCAGAGGATACTAGGCTTCCTGTGGAAAGGCAGTTGAGAGGGGTCACAAAAGTAGAGTTCAGGCAGCCTCAGATTTCAGATCCTACTTTACAAAGCTTGAGGGAAGTAGCTAAGGAGACACCTGATGCTCAAGGAAAAGGGAATTCTAGCCATAGCCCATGACATTCCTTTTTCAGGTCATATGGGCATAAAGCATACCAAGAGAATATTTATTTTCCTGGGATTGCAAGGGATGTAACAGGGTACTGTAGGACCTATGAGCAGTGCCAAAAGGTAGGCAAGGCAGGGGACACGGTCAAAACTCTGTTGATGCCTTTGCCTGTGATAGAGGAGCCATTTCAGATGGTATCTATGGATATTGTGGGGCCTCTGAGTACCCCAAGTTCCACGTGGAAGGCGTATATCTTGGTGGTAGTAGATTATGCTACTAGATACCATGAGGCAGTAGTTCTGTCCTCCATTAAGGCAGAAAAGGTGTCAAATGCTCTGTCAGAGATTTTCATCAGGGTAGGTTTCCCAAGAGAAATACTGACTGGCAGAGGTGCCAATTTTATGTCAGACCTGCTGACTTGTCTGTGGAAGCATTGTGGGGTGAAGCACCTAAAGACTACCACCTACCATCCCCAGACTATTGGTCTTGTGGAGAGGTTAAACTCTATGCTAAAGACCATGCTACAGGCATTTGCAGACCAGTTTAAGAGAGAGTCAGACAAATATTTGCTCCATCTACTGTTTTCATACAGAGAGGTACCCCAGGAATCCACAGATTTTTTCATCATTTGAGTTGCTGTATGGGCATAGGGTGAGGAGGCGGCCTTTAGATTTGATTCATGATGAGTGAGACGGTGAGTGTGAATCCCACAAGGACTCTGTTGTGGCATATGTCCTAAACCTCAGGACAAGGCTTAGGGAGCTCATGGGCTTGGTCCAAGAGAACCTGGCAGGAGCCCAACAGCAGAAAAGGTCTGATGTGGCAGGAATGCTCAAGCCTGAGAATATGCTGTGGGACAGCAGGCTGTGTTGCTCATTCCTGTTAGACACAACAAGCTGCAGACAGCTTGGGAAGGACCCTTCAAAGTAGTAAGGAAGGTCAGTAATATTAATTACATGGTAAACCTGCTAGGCTGGAAGCAGGGGCTCAAACTGTACTATGTTAACATGATGAAGCCTCAGCATGTCAGGAAGGTCCTGGGCAGAGTGCAAAGGGCAGCATTGACTATTAATCCCAGTAAGTGTCAGGTGGTTAAGGCAGAGGTCTCCTGTCTGGGACAAAGAGTGGGGAGTGGTAAGATTAGTATAGAACCTACCAAAGTGGAAGCTATTCAGGCTAGGGTTGCCAACCGTCCAGAATTCTTCTGGACTGTCCAGAATTAAGGGACACTGTCCGGAAGAATGGAAAATGTCTATGTTGCCCTGAAAAAAATGGTGCACTGTGCAAATTTTCTTTTAGTTTAAAAAAAATTACATTTTTTTTAGGGGTGTTCTTCTTTAAGAATGCCCTTTGCGTCCAGGTGCAGAAGATGAAAACAGTGCCTTTGCGACTGTTTACATCTGTCTACTCACTGTCTTCCGGGCGCGCGGAATTTGAATTATAAAGAAGACGTTTGGACCGTAGGCTGAAAAGCCCCAGGCAAAGCACGAGTCCGGCTGGTGTTTGCTCTGAGTTTTCTCTAATCCAACTGCGGCACATGCAAGTTCCATTTTTTTTTTCCCCTCAGCTTTAACCTTTAACTGAGGTAAGGCTCCTCTGTTCAAAGCATACTTGTATATTGATCTAGAAGGCTGTTGGTGTGGGCTCTACTCCCACACCATATAGATGGATTGCTCAAGCTCATACTGTGTTGTATTTTAATGGGGCAGGGTGCTGCAGTCCTGAGTATGTCCTACTATGATGCCTAGTGGTAACTATGAACCTGTTTTCAGTTTGCCATCCATTTCCTATTGCAATATTACCAGCTTACCATTTTTTAACGTAACATAGGCAATCAATTCTTCAAGGGCAGCATGCATTGATTTGTAGATGAAACACTGAAATATAAAATTGTTTGCTAACAGCAACTTTTCATTAGTTGCAGATCTCTTTAATGTGGAATTATTTAGATGATGTTTTACTTCTGCAGAGATTGTGCATATTGACTGATATTGGTGGATTTTAATGACAGAAGTATGAGTGTCCATTTATGGTTGAAATGTTCTGAATTGGGCAGTTTTGTCATTATTGGTTCATGTGTTTTGTTTCAATGCTTATTGGAAAAATGTTTACAACTATAAATTTAACACAGTCTAACAAGTGGTGCTGTTACTGTCATCACATCATCACTGTCAAAAATAATAAGGCTTGTTGAGGGCAATGTGTTTGTGTGTGTGCCTAAAAGCTGCAAGTTGAATGTTAGCCATATGTTTTTCATTCGCTTATCAATGAGAAATCAGAAGTGTACAGAAAAGTATCTACCATTTTTGAGGGGTAGTTGATATATGAGAAGAGCACCTATAGCATTACTTCTGCCTGATTACTGATGAGGCTTGTTGGGCAGCAGTGTCTGTCAAAGAGCAATATGGCTATCTTATTTATGTGAAAACTTCACTGTCACATTTGATGTACCCTCTCTAAAGGGGCATGCATAGTCATCTGGGACAGTATGTATGTGGGTGTTTTGTACTCAAGTACCCTATTAGAACTCTCTGGATTTTTAGTGTGAATTGTTTTAAGGGAACTAACATATGGCCATTTTCATACGGTTAACATATCCAACATTTTAGAGGATTGTGTTGCCACATCCTGGCAATATACCCAGTTTTTACTTGGGGGGTAGGTGACCATTACTCACAAGGCAGTACAAAAGTCATATTCATAATATATATGTGCACTAAGTTCTTATTAGACCAGAAGTAAAAAATAATTTTCTTTCACCATTCAAGACAACATTTCTGTTACTGCATATGAGAGCACTGGACTCTATCTACCAGTGCAAACATTGTTCTGACATGTACTTTAGAACTGAAATGCATTCAAATACTTGGAGTTGGAATGGCATTAATAAGTGTGTCTCCCCAAAATTCTATCTGAATTCCCTGATTTTTTTTATTGTCAACTTCTTTAGAAGACCTGTCAGAAGGCCACAGTATCCGTTTTCTGGCTGTGAGTATTTAACATCTGCGCACAAGGCCAGGTGAGACTAATGTTCGAAATATATTTGCAAAAAGTCCTTATTATTCCAGGAGTAAATTTTTATATCATCATCTAAGTGTATATATTAACTCTAATACTTTTACTAGTAAATCCAATGTTTCAGAAAGCTTGTGCTGCTGCAGTTTGGCACTGGTTGTTTATAGACCTCATAAGAGGAATATAGATCTGCACAGTACAACGTGTTTTTGCTGCAAGTCATTTCTACCAAGTATGTAATGGTTCAGGTGATGGGTAGCCTAACCAAAAAGTGCTTTTAATATCTATGATCATATTACAGCCTGAAATTTTAGCTTATCAACATCACTAGGCTGCAGCTTATTCAGGTCTCTCAGTTGGGTGCTTCTGGGAATTTTAGTTAGTTTTTGCGAAGATGCACTCTGTTTTAAACATTTCTGCCTTTATTAATTGCCTTATTCCAAACTGTAAATGATGATATTATGACTGGCTTACTCAAACCCACAACTTACTGAGTAAGGCTTGATAAACCTCTTTCAGCAACAGACCATGATATAGGCTAAAGCAATGGATGGTTTCAAATGCCATGCTGTGCTAATCTCATCACCGATGCTACTGGATAATACAACAACCAGGTTCAGTGCTACCTTTACTTGCATTTTTGCATGACATTTCTATGCTGCTGTCATTGTTAATTCATCTCGTACTGACACTATACAGCTTCTGTCAGTTATAGGCTTCTGTTATGGTAGCAAATAGCTTAAAAATGCTACACTTTTTAAATCAGTAAGTGCTCCTCTTCCCCTCTCTCCCTTTCCACCCTTCAGCAGCTTCTGGAACCCATATTAACTCCTTCCTTACACTGGGGCAATTCCATATAACTTGACATTATCATGATTAGAGCAATTCTGCTATTTAAGTATATCAGTAATATGCCAGTTTTGTTTCATTAGAGATTCTACATGAGCATGAGCGTACCAGTCTTAAAGTTGTGATGGCTGCTAATTCATGTTTGCTAGCTGTTATTATGTATTAAAATTTAATACAATTAGGAAGGTGAATCAAAGAACTTTTGGTTGGCTTTAAAAATGTGTGCAAGGGGCCTATGATTTGAAAAAACCCAAAGGTAAACTTAATCCACCACTGGCTAGATGCATTTTCTTTGAATGTAGGTTTCAATGCTGTTTCAGTGAATGTGAGTTTTAAAGGCAAAGAAGTATTAAAGCTATGTCTGTTTATGAGAGACTGTATTGCTTGTTTAGCAAATGTCTGTTAGTGTTTGTGCTGTAAAATTCGAAATAAAGGTTTTACATTAAATCCAAGTATCTGTAATCATTGTAGAAGTAAAGCCGCAAACAGTATGCACACAGAGTTTGGAACAGTATTTATGGCAAATGGGGAGAAATGGAGAGATAGCCAAGTAATGGGAGACCGGAATGGCTGTGTGTGTTTGGGGGGTACCGCATTTTGCTTTCATGTACATGTCCAGAATTTTTGACATGAAAAGTTGGCAATCCTAATTCAGGCGTGGCCTGCCCCTGTCAGCAAAAAGCAGGTGAGGGCATTCTTGGGGACAGCGGGATACTATAGAAAGTTTGTTACCAATTATAGTACAATAGATGCTTCCCTCACAGACCTGACAAGGAAAAACAGGCCAGATAAGGTAGTGTGGACTCCAATCTGAGAGCAGGCATTCAAAAAGCTTAAAGGGGCTTCAGGAGAACCCCCTGTGTTAGCCAGGCCAGATTAAAGCAATGCCAATGCAGAAAGGCTTTCAAGACAGGGTATAGGTTAATGTGTTCCCAGACAAACCCAGTCCTCTCAAGCAATGTTTTTCCAGGGACATTTGAAAAACCAGCTTGAGTCTTCAAAGGGAGGAGAGATGTGATGATGTGGGGAGCTGCTCTCTGTGCCAGGGGGAGTAGGGCAGTGCAATTGTGACATATGCCAGCATGGTTGGCTGGGGTTTTGTAAATAATTTTGTGTTATTTGACTTTCACACTGACTTGTACAGATGCTTGTGTTAAAATGTATTGACAGTGTTATTATGACTAATTAA
Organism: Protopterus annectens; assembly: GCF_019279795.1. NCBI lineage: Eukaryota > Metazoa > Chordata > Ceratodontiformes > Protopteridae > Protopterus > Protopterus annectens. Next base: position 341,449,342 of record NC_056730.1, on the reverse strand, counting down.
ATGTTTATGTTTAAACAAAGAATTCAGGAACAGAAGAGTAGAAGTTTTTGAATTTGTTCTATAATTTTCAAATACTGCAATAGATCTTAGCAAAGCCCTGAGTGTGTATTGTACCAGAATCAAGTGATCAGATGTGATGTCATTCCATAACCAGCATTGACAGGATGGAACTCACACAGCAGCTTGTTTTGTTTTCTTTGGAATCTGATATAAAAATCTATGACAGTTGTCACAGTTCAGTTATTTGAGTTAGTTCAGTTTAGTTGGAAGCTCATTACATTGCCTTGTGGAAGTAAGCATCTCAGCATCTAATCTTGCCTTGCTGTATTGATTAAGTTTGCTAGGGAACAGTTATTCTTTAGACAGTCAGAAAATGCAGTGAGATTCATTTAGTAGTGTTTTCTGCATTTGTTTAATCTGTACAACTGTTGTTTTTTTTTTCTCCTGTGACTAAAACTCTGATGTTTATTGTACTTTGATATATAGTATTCTCATGTTTTTATTTTATTATTTATTATTAAATATTTTTATAACTTTTATTGTTGCTGGTCTTTTAGAGAATACTTTTAACATCTTGAGAGTACCTGTGCTTATTTTAGTGATGCCTTCACCACTCCGAAAAGCCGGGCTGCTTTGGTTACACTCTATCATTTATTACAGTTACTTATCAAATTATCATCTTTTCCACAGGAAAAAAAAAACATGTCTTAGGTTGTCCCCAACATTTTACAATACCCCTGTTACCTTTATCATGCTATGGATTTGAACATTTTTTCTTTCAACATTTTCAATACAATATAACAGTCCCATCCACCAGTCCATAATCCTCTTTTATTATGCACTTTGTAAATGTCCATAACTTCTTTACAAAGTTTGCTTAAATACCTCTTTAAAGTCTCTTTTTCAACTTCAGTTCAAAACTGAACATTTCTTTTTTTCATTTCTCTCTGAAATGATTTAACCATGTGAGAGTTCCAGGGATTACAGTTCTTTTTCTTTTCGTACTCCCCAAAAAAACTTTCCAAGAAATAATGTAACAAAATGTCTGTTTATGAATTAGAATAAAAGCTCTTACCTCATGAACCTTTACCCAACAGGACCATTAAATGATCCCAATATTCATACCTGTCTATTTTTTTCTTTGTTGTGAATTCTTACTTCAAATTTCCTTTGATTGTTGCTTGGCATTTCCTTTCCTCTGTTCATCTCTTATCACTTTCCCTGCAGTTTCCTTAACAGTCTTGGTATATGATTTCTATTTCTTACAATCTTCTTTAAAAAATGACTTCTGATTCCTGTGATTGAATTTTGTCCATAATTTCATCAAATGAAACATCTTTTTTTACTCTCCAGCTCACTCTGCAACAACAATTCATCCAAAATATTATCCCACAGCCCTCTCAACTGGAGGGTTGTAGTAAAACATCCATTGTTGTTTTGAACATTTGCTTCTGATCAAACAAACAAATTTTGCTGTAACAGCTCCTCAGAATCCTGTAGAGCTTCAAACACCACACCAGCTTTCACCTTTGTACTATTCACCATCTTGGATCTCCTTAAGTGCTGTTCTCCCAGCCACCACTGCACTAGGATCAGAACAAGCGCTCTCCTAATGAGTAGGAGAAGTTCCCTGATGCCCCAGCCAAATTTCCCCTAATAGTATAAATACAACCAAGAGTCTCCCCAGAAAACAGTCTACTAGCCTGTTAGGACTAACCTAGTCAACAGAGGATAAATCAATTAAAAGTTTTAAATTAAATCCACATCTCTGTTTTCAAAAGTAAAGAAGAAAATAGTATGCATGCTGATAGTTCTGAACAGTGTTTATGGTAATTGGGAGAGAGCACTACAAGTAATGAGACATTGGAATGGTGGTGGGAGGAGGGGCCTAACCCATTACTCTGCCTAGGGCCCCATTTGACCAAGAACTGGCTCTGCGTCTCTCTAAATATACTAAATTTAAGATCACATATCCTTGCAAATAAAAAAAACCTACCTTACCCTCACAGTTCCCTGATCTTCTTAATATCAGTAACTGTACTTCAACTAAACACAAAAAGTCAATTAAGCACAGAACAACTAAAGGCAAAAGTCAATTAAGCACAGAATTAAGAACTTTGTCCCCACTGAATGGCACACTGCTACAGTCATCCCTCTCCACAAAGGAGGAGCGTATACAGACCCCGGGAACTATCACCCCATTAGCCTGACGAGTCTGATATGTAAAGCTATGGAACGCATCATCATGGACCTAATAAACAAGGATATAGGGAATCTCCAAACTCTGGATCCTACACAGTTTGGTTTTGTGAAGGGTAGGTCATGCCTGATCAACTTGGTTGACTTCTTTGAGACAGTCACCAGAGTTGTGGATGAAGGTAAGGTGGTTCATACAGCCTACCTTGATCTGGCCAAGGCCTTTGATACTATTCCCCACTCAGGAATCATAGAAAAACTTACTAAGCTAGGCATCAACCCCTATATCACTAGGTGGGTTGCTCACAGATAGAACCCACAGTGTGAAAGTAGCTGACTCTAAGTCAGACTGCCGACCAGTCACGAGTGGAGTCCCACCGGGTTCAGTCCTGGGTCCTCACCTGTTTGGTATCTACTTCTCTGAAGTCCAGACCAACATGAAGGGACTGGTTGACAAATTTGCAGATGATTACAAGTTAAGAGCTATTATTAACTCCCCCAAGTGATGCTGACATCCTACAAAAAGGCCTCAATGAGACCAACGACTGGTGTCGGAACCATGACCTTAAGCTCAGTGCCAAAAAATGTGTCTTCATCCCCTTTGGGAAAAACCCAGTTCCCTTGAATTACCACATTGATGGTAGTCCACTGAACAGAGAAGGCATTATAAGAGATCTGGGAACACAGGTTGACAGTAACCTCTCTTTTGACCACCACATTGCCACTGTGGTCAGAACGTCCTTCTATGTGGCATATCTCATTACTAAGGGTTTTGCATCCAGGAAGAAAGAGGTCATTGTCTCCATCTACTCTTCCCTTATTAGGCCAATCATCAAGTACAACGCCCCATTTGGCATGTACCTCACTAGACACCTGCAACAACTGGAGAGGCCGCAAAAGTACCTCACAAAGAGGATCCTAAGCCTTAAACACTTGTATTATATGGACAGACTCAAAAAACTCCAGCTATTCTCTGTCTCATATTGCTTACTTAGAGGTGATCTCTGCTTGACTTACAAAGTCTTGTCTGACTCAGCTCTGTTAGAAATGCTACATCTAAAGAAATCACAATCCCTCTGCACCACATGCTCCAGAGACCTCATCCTCACACTACCACAATCAACAGAGCATGCTGGAGGAACAGGTTCATAACCCAGAGACTGCCCATGCTATGGAGTAGACTTCCTATACATGTCAAGCAGAGCACCTCACTGGCCTTCTTCAAGAGGAACCTTGATGAGTGGATGGGAAATAGAAAATTCACCCCGGGGATCACTCCAGTGGCTGTACTCAACAGAGGCACTAGGAACTAAGGATGGGTGGCAAAATGCCAGGGTAATCCTATGGGCCAGGCTTGTAAAGGCTCCAGGGCCATTAGTCTAGTACACACCTATGAACCTATGAATTGAATATTCCTGTTCTGAGTACAGCCAGTGCAATCATAACTGGGACAACTGACTGACAGCTCAGCATCAATATTTAAAAAAAAAAAAAAAAAGATGCAGATGTTTTCCAAGATTGTTTACAAAAAATAAATATACACCTACTGCACTAGTGATGGCCCTATAGACCTTCAAAGTCAGTAAATATAACATCATAAGACATGCTAAAAAGTCATACATTAAAATTATGAAATAAATAATTAAATAAAAATACACCAGAACATTAGACAATTAAATGCAGACCTATGTATATCTCACATATTCATGAAAGCATATTCTTTGGTCCATCTGATTCTAAAATGGTTGTCATGTTACTCTGTGGGGTTAATTGTACCAATTTTTATCTCAATTATCTGAGAAATTATTCTGTTTGGCTCTGCACAATGTAGCCTTTGAATAAAGCTGTCTAAAAGAATTTGAAAAGGTATGATTTCTTACTAGAAAAAGCTATAAAGAAACTGTCATTGTATTGTGTTTCTTAAAGGTTACTTAGAGATGGTCTTCATCTGGTCTACTAGGTAATGGGACAAATTCCAAAAGACTTGCTCTCGGTGTAAGTGACTTACTCCTGTGGAATTCCCATTTGTACAGCAGGCTTACACTGGAGTAAGTCACTTTCACCACAAACAAGTATTTTGGAAATCAGCCCAATATATGATCCAGTTCAGTCTGAAACTGTATGCACAGAATGCACTGCTAGGGGAGCTAAACCAGAAAAAACTGTGACATATACATTATGCAGCACCCTGTAAGCTTATAATCAGAAGTAAGTCACTTACTTCATTCAAAAATAAACTTTATATTGTGGTATTTTGATGACACTGGACATATAAGTAACTGAAAATATGTTTAATAATCCTATATTTGCTTTTTACAAGGTTTTGAAGCATATGTTGAAAAAGTATTGCTAGAAATTCACAAAAATCTTTCTCTCTCACTCTAATTGCTCAGCATAGGTTGATTAATTAGCACTTTGGCGAGAAAATGTGAACTCATCAATGGCTCATTACAATGTCAGTGAATCAGACATTACCACCATCATACATGATCACACTAGTGTCTCCGTAGAAGCCCAAACATCACATTTGCAAAGGCACTCCCCTACATACACACATACAAACACACTGTCACTATCTCACACATTCAGGTACCCCCCCCCCCACACACACACACACACATGCACGCACACATGCACACACGCATGCACACACACACACACAGACACACAGACACACACACAAACACAAAGGAATTCCCATAGCAGGCCCCACACTTGATTACTCTCAGTAAAACACTCAGCCATGCATTTGCATGCACAATCCAACACGCGCACACACACATACACGCATACACTCTCACACACACACACACACACACACACACACACACACACACACACACACACACACACACACACACAAACACACACACACACACATACAATCATGCACACACATCCATCTCTTTATTCCCTGCCACACCCCCCACAACCACCCAGGCAGGCACACTATCATACTGACACACACACATGCATTCATGTAGCTTCTTTTATATATATATATATATATATATATATATATATATATATATATATATGGGTCTACTTCTGTTTATCGAAAAATCGCTTTTTCGAAAAACAGAAAGTCAAACCTACTTTAACGAAAGTGTACTTTCACGAAAACCGATTCACCAAAGCATGGTACAGTGGGGATAAGGAAATATAGCCTTTTCCCCACTGTAGTATAATCTCAGAGTTCTCAGAAACATGATACACTGGAAAGTATTATGTTACAACCCAACACCCTAATAATGGGCGATTTCAACTACCCCACCATTAACTGGGAAAACTACTCATGTACCAACTCTTTTGCTCAACGTTTTCTAGAATTCATAAATTCCAACACCTTGGATTAACTTATTCACACCCCTACCAGGGGAAGCAATATCCTAGACCTGGTCATTACCAACATGGGAAACCGGTGTTCTACACCGGAGGTCAATTCCTCGTTGGTCAGATCCGACCACAAGCTAATCAGCCTAGACATACACATCCCACCCCCACCCCCAGTTAGGGAAACCATCGTAAAAAACTTCTGCAAAGCCAACTTCACACTTCTTAAGACAGAAGTGGCAAACTTCACGACACCCATGCAGACGGACAATAGAGGTATGACTGACGAATCCTACACAAATGCACTTTATAAGCACTTACACAAGTGCATGGATCATGCTATCCCTAATAGAACCAAGATGTTATCCTCCAAAAAAAGGAAGCCAATCTGGTGGTCCTCTGCCATAAACAAACTCTACAACAGAAGAAAGAAACTGTTGCAAAAAAGAGTAAAATCCCATGACTGGATGAACTCCCTGGTCAACCTCAGTAAGAAGCTGAGATCCCTCATAAAATCCTCCAAAGCTAGTTACGAAAACAAAATTGCCACTGACTCTAAAGACAACCACAAAGCATTCTATAGCTATGTCAAGAATCTAAATGGGAACACTCAGATCTGCTCTGAGTTACAGCACAATGGCACTAAATATACAGAACCAACTGATATTGCCAACATCTTAGCAGATAGGTTCAGTGCTAACTTTACTCCCCTCTCACCCCCTAGAGGGCCAATCCCTATAACTTAAGAATGCAGAGTTCCTATAATCATGGCTGCACAGGTAAAAAACACACTCTCCAAAGCCAAGAACACAGCATCCATGGGACCTGACAATATCCCAGGCTGCGTTCTACATGAACTACAGAATGAACTGCCACCCTACCTAAGTACTATGTTCAATCATAGCCTCACCTCAGGCTTTGTACCCACTGAATGGCGCACCACGACGGTTATCCCACTCCACAAAGGGGGATCCACGACGGACCCCAGGAACTACCACCCCATTAGCCTGACGAGCCTGGTCTGCAAGGCCATGGAACGTATCATCGTGGAACTCATAAACAAAGACATTGGTAATCTCCACACTCTGGACCCTTCCCAGTTTGGATTTGTAAAAGGCAGATCATGTCTCCTAAACCTGATTGACTTCTTTGAAGCAGTCTCCAAAGCCATAGATGAGGGTAAAATGGTTCACACAGCTTATCTAGATCTCGCCAAGGCTTTCAATACCATCCCCCACTCTGGAATTATAGATAAGCTCACTAAACTAGGTATAAATCCCTATGTCACAAGATGGGTTGCCAACTGGCTCACGGACAGAACCCACACTGTAAAAGTAGCGGATTCCAAATCCGACATCAGACCAGTGACAAGTGGAGTACCACAGGGTTCAGTCCTGGGTCCTCTCCTGTTTGCTATCTACTTCTCTGAAGTACAGGCTAACACAGAAGGTCTTTGGCTAACAAAGTTTGCAGATGACTGCAAACTAGGAGCCATAATCGAAACTCCTAATGATGTGGACAAACTACAAAAGGGCCTCACTGAGACAGATACCTGGTGTCAAAGCCATGGCCTGAAGCTCAATGCCAAAAAGTGTATTGTCATCCCCTTTGGTAAAAACTCTGTACCCATGAACTACCACATAGCTGGTAGTCTACTTAATGCCAAAAATGTGATGAGACCTTGGGACACAGGTGGACAGTAGTCTCTCCTTTGATAATCACATTGCCACAGTGGTCAGGAAATCCTTCTACGTGGCTCATCTCATCACAAAAGGATTCTCATCCAGAAAAAAAGAGGTCATTGTTCCCCTCTACTCATCACTCATTAGACCCATTATAGAGTACAATGCCCCTTTTGGTATGTACCTCACAAGACATCTACAACAACTGGAAAGACCACAGAAATACCTCATAAAGAGGATTACTGGCCACAAACAGATGCCCTACGCAGACCGTCTTAAAAAACTACAGCTTTACTCCATCGTATATCGCCTACTCAGGGGTGATCTCTGCTTAACATAAAAAAGCTATGTCAAACCCAGAGCTGTTGGTCATGCTCCACTTAAAGAAATCCCAATCCCTCCGAGCTACACGCTCTAGGGATCTAAACCTTGTCACCACAATAAACAGAACATGCTGGAGGGATAGATTCCTGTCCCAGAGACTTCCCATATTCTGGAACAGACTACCTATCTATGTCAAACAGAGCTCCTCATTAGCACTCTTCAAGAAAAATCTTGATGATTGGATGGGAAATGGGAAATTCACCTCGGGGATCACTTCTGTGGCTCTGCTCGACAGGGACACAGGAAAATAATTTTCTTGGGTGGTGAAAGCCAGGGTACATTTTTTGGCTAGGCTTGTATGGCCCTAGGGCCGATAGCCTAGTACCTACCTATGAACCTATGAACCTATGAGTTAATATATTTAAGTAGTAGTGGTGCAAGGAGGTTGCCCCCCTACAAAAATGTGTTTTCTTATGTTTATCTTTTTTTCTGATTTGGTGAATTGGTTTTCGCGAAAGTGCAGTTTTGTTTAAGTGCACTTTCCCTAAAGTGGGTTCGACTTTCTGTTTTTCAAAAAGGTAATTTTTCGATAAACAGAAGTATACCCATATATATATATATATATATATATATATATATATATATATATATATATATATATACACACACAGGTGCACATGCATCCACACACAAACACACTACAACACCTCCCACTTATATGCCTTTGCCATATTTTTACAGTGGTCACTTTTTCTACCCAGAGTAAAATTTTATTCAGCCAAGCAAAACAGGATCCATAAACATTTCCAGGACAGAGCACAAGGCTAGTTAGAATTAGTCACTTCCCCTGATGACTCATTAGCATGAAGCTTCGCCTCCAGGACTGCTGTCCACTCTGAGGCCCAGTGCAAAGTGTTCTGAACACAGCAGTAGAAATTGTCATTAATGACTTCCAATCACCCCATTCTAACTATTGCATAGAAGTCCATCTTAATAAACCCAAACTTAATCCTTCTAAGATTAGGAACAGCAGGTCTTTGAGATAAACGGCCTTCACTCTGTAATGTTTTCAAACCAAGTCTGTATTACTCAGACCTGTTAATGTCGTTACTTGCCTCATATAGAAGCACTGAGTTTTCACTCACATTGTAGCACTTTTCTTCCTCTTCTTCTTTTTCTTTGTCTTCTTCTTCAATATCACAGTCTCATGGGGAAAGAGCAAGACAGTTCATGTTAAATTTTCCTGATTGTTCTTTATCTGAAGTGCAACGACCTCTGGGTCGGAATATTAAAGATGAGGGACAAAACTGCCCACATTGTGAGTACAAGGAGATTCACGCCTGCAAAATCTGTTTTTTTTTTTTTTTATCTATTGTTAATGTGTTTTATCGAATGGGCAAACTTTACATCAGCACCTTTAGTGGAGAATGAATGTTTTTCAGCCGGATATTAATACAGAAGTAATGCCTGCTGAAAAACAAGTCTGTTGCTTCATGGCAGCATCTCAAACTGCAGTGGAGCTCAGACTGGAAAAGTCTAATGGCTGCCATTATTTTACGCTCTCTAAGCAGTGCGTCGACTATTTAGTGAGTGTAAAATGTAAAAAAAGTGTGTGTTTTTGTCTGTGTATAAGTTTATATGTGCACGTGAGTGAAAATTAGATTGATCAAGCCTTTATTTTACACTCGCTAAGCAGGACTTCTGCTGTTTATCAAGTGTAAGTTAATAAATAAATAAATAAAGAGAAAAAAGTGAATGTTTGTGTATGAGTGTGTTTATGTTTTTGTCTGCATGTGTGAGTGAAAGCTTGCATGAAAGCAGAAGACAACACATAAATACACAAAAACATATTCGGAGGCACTAGGTACCAATCTGAAAAAGAAACAGTGCCCTCCAAAGCAAACAAGCAAGCAACCTGCACCTCCAAACACAAGCCAGAAAACACATAATTCGCCTCAGCAGTGTGCCTCATGACAGCCCCTAAGGCAAAACACCATACCCAACATGCTAGTAATAGGAGATTCTATAGTAAGGCACACATATATTCTACTCACAAGGCTGAATAAGGAGAAGGTTACTGTCAGCTGCCTGTCGGTTGCTAGGATCCGCCACATAACACAGGCACTTAGGTCACTCCAGAACAAGTACAAGTATGACGCTGTCATTGTACCTGTTGGTGTGAATGATTTAAGACATACCTCCCTGGACTACATGAAAAGAGACATCGAGGAGCTCTCTGATCATGTAGCCCAAGCTGGTATGACCCTGACCTTGAGTAGCATACTACCTTCACCTAGAATGATACCACAATACAAAGACAAAATGATCAATTTCAACAATTGGCTAAGCTTCTGGTGTCATTCTAAGGGGATCCAGTGTCTGTCTGCCTGGGATGACATGATAGACAAGCCTCGTTGTTTCACCAGAGATGGTTTGCACCTGTCACCCCTAGGCTTTTGAATACTGGCCAAGGCTCTTGTCGTCCCCATAGTGCCTTTTTTAGGCAAGGCTCAAAGGACAAACCAACCACCGTAACCAGCACAGGTAACCAAAAACTAAGGGTAATGCTACTCAATGCCAGAAGTCTCAACCTCAAAATGCATGCACTCGAGGCACTCCTCAGTATGGAGAAAATCGATGTTTGTGCAGTGACGGAAAACTGGTTCAAGGCTCCAGAGAGCACCCCAGCACTACCAGGTTACAGTTCATATCATACCTTCCAGCCTCAGTTACCAGATCGCAGTACAAAGGGTGGAGGTGTATCCATATTCATCAAGGATACTCACATCTCCAGGTTAGTGGCACAGCATGATGCCCCAGAGATCATCCATGCGCAACTATCAGCAGGCAAAACCACATTTCAAGTCGTAGCCTGTTATAGATCATCCACCATGTCCCAAGATGCTCACTCAGCATTCCTTGTGGCATTGGATAATATAAAGGTCCTACCCAACACCATAATTTTGGGTGATTTCAACTACCCTGGTATAGACTGGGCGAACTACCAAAGTTCTAACTCCTATGCCCAGCGGTTCATAGAATTTATAAATTCAAATGCCCTTGAACAACTGGTATGCTCTCCCACTAGAGGAGACAACATATTGGATTTAGTCATCACAAATATGGGCGCCCATTGTACCGCACCCGTTATCCCTCCCTCTCTGGTCAGATCAGACCACAAACTGATAAACCTAGACATCCTCACCCCTCCACCTCCCCCAATCAAAGAAACCATCATAAAAAACCTTTCCAAAGCAAGCTTCAAACTACTTGTGTCAGAAGTGGAAAGCTTCACTATTCCCTTGCAGAAGGATAATCCAATATGTTGTCCCCTCTAGTGGGAGAACATACCAGTTGTTCAAGAGCATTTGAATTTATAAATTCTAGGAACCGCTGGGCATAGGAGTTAGAACTTTGGTAGTTCACCCAGTCTATACCAGGGTAGTTGAAATCACCCAAAATTATGGTGTTGGGTAGGACCTTTATATTTTCCAATGCCCCTTTTGGGATGTACCTTACCCGACACCTGCAGCAACTGGAGAGACCCCAAAAGTACCTCACCAAGAGGATCATGGGCTACAAACAGATGTCCTATGCTACTCGACTAAAGAAACTCCAGCTCTAGTCAGTTGCTTATCGCCTACTCAGAGGCGATCTATGCCTGACGTGCAAAGCCATGTCAAACCCAGAATTAATGGACGTGCTCCACCTCAAAAAATCCAAGTCCCTTAGAACTACATGCTCCAGGGACCTAAACCTCAGCACAAAAATAAATAGGACATGCTGGAGGGACAGATTCATTTCCCAGAGGCTCCCCTCACTCTGGAATAGAATCCCAATTCATGTTAGACATAGCCCCTCGCTGACCCTCTTCAAGCGAAATCTGGACGCGTGGATGGGAAATCGCAAATTCACCCCTGGGATCTCTTCTGTGTCCCTTCTAGACAGAGGCATAGTAAACTAATCTTAAAAGGTTACCTTCTGTGACCTACTTTACAGAGGCACAGTAGGCTAATCTAATAGGGAGGCAGAAGCCAAATACACTCTGGCTAGGCTTATAAATGCCCTAGGGCAGATAGCCTAGTATCTACCTATGAACCTATAAAGATATCCAGGATGCAGAATCCTACACCAAGGCACTTTATATACATCTTCAGGATTGCGTGGACCATGCTATCCCAAATAAAACCAAGACTCCTTCCTCAAGCAAGAAGAAACCAGTCTGGTGGACCCTGGCCATAAACAAACTATACAATAAAAGGAGGAGACTTATACAAAAAAAGGCCAAATTTCAAGTAGAAAAATCTTCCCTGATCAGCTTTAGTAAAAAATTGAGGGCCCTCATCAAGTCAACTAAAGCCAATTTTGAAAAGAAAGTTGCCAAGGATGCAAGGATAACTATAAGGCCTTCTATGGTTACATCAAAAACCTAAATGGCAATGCACAGGTCTGTTCTGAGCTAGTACAAAATGGAACAAAATGCACTGACCCCACTGACATTGCCAACATCTTGGCTGACAGGTTCAGTGCAAATTTCTCCCCCTCACCACCACCTACAGGGCCTATTACTATTCCAGGGGATTGTGTAACTCCAATGATTACTGATACATTAGTTAATAAGGCTCTATCTAAAGCTAAAAACACTGCCTCCATGGGATCAGATGGTGTCCCGGGCTGTGTCATACACGAGCTCCAAAATGAATTAACCCCGCATCTGAATACCCTGTTCAGTCTCAGCCTCTCAACAGGATATGTGCCCATAGAATGGCACACAGCAATGGTGGTTCAGCTGCACAAGGGTGGGACCGACCCTGGGAACTACTGACCAATAAGCCTGACCAGTCTGATCTGTAAGGCAATGGAGCAAATCATTATGGAACTCATAAATGGAGAGATTGGGAACCTCCAAACACTTGACCCCACACAGTTCGGCTTTTCAAGGGCAGATCATGCCTCCTGAACCTGGTGGACCTCTTTGAGACAGTTACTCAGGCTATAGATAAGGGAAAGGAGGTACACACAGCTTACCTTGACCTTGCTAAAGCATTTGACACCATTCCCCATTTGGGTATTATTGATAAACTCACCAACCTGGGCATAAACCCTTACGTCACAAGATGGATCGCAAACTGGCTCTCAGACAGATCCCACAAAGTAAGAGTAGCGGAATCTATGTCCGAATCCAGACCAGTAATGAGTAGTGTGCCTCAGGCTCTGTCCTGGGGCCCCTCCTATTTGGCATATACTTCTCAGAAGTACAGGCAAGCACTGAAGGGCTGTGGCTGACCAAGTTTGCAGATGACTGCAAACTGGGTGCTATAATAGAGTCTCCGGTCGACATGGATATCCTCCAAAAGGGCCTTAATGAGACTGATGCATGGTGTCAAAGCCATGGTCTCAAGCTAAATGCTAAAAAATGCGTAGTAATCCCCTTTGGAAAAAACAGAGTACCCACGAACTACCACATAGGAGGTAACCCCCTGAAATCTGAAGTAGTAATAAGGGATCTAGGGACCCAAGTAGATAGTCAGCTGTCCTTTGATAACCATGCTGCCAAGGTGGTTAGAAAATCCTTCTATGTGACCCATCTGATCACGAAAGGGTTCGCATCAAGATCTAAGGATGTAGTGGTGCCCCTCTACTCTTCCTTCATCAGATCCATTATTGAGTACAATGCACCAATTGGAATGTACCTGGCTAGGCATCTTCAGCAGCTGGAGAGACCACAGAGGTACCTCACTAAGAGGATTACTGGCCTCAAACAGTTGCCCTATACAGCATGATTGAAAAAACTAAGACTTTTCTCTGTTGCATACCACCTTCTCAGAGGTGATCTCTGTCTAACATACAGAGCCATGTCCAACCCAGAACTGTTGAACATGCTCCATCTTAGCAAAACTAAATCCACTTGAGCTACACGCTCTAGGGATATAAACCTCAGCACAACAATGAATAGAACATGCTGGAAGGATAGATTCCCTTCGCAAAGACTTCCCTTGCTATGGAACAAGGTCCCGATCTACATAAGACAGAACCCCTCAGTATCACTCTTCAAGAGGAACCTTGACGAGTGGATAGGTAACAGAAAGTTCACACCAGGGATCATACCAACAGCTCTACTAGATAGGGGTCAGGGGTACTAGCTGCTAGAGCAAGGGCCTAGGGAACTAACCAAAGGGGCGGTGAATACCACACAACATGGCTGGGCTTCAGACAGATAGCCCAGTACCTACCTATGAACCTATGTATGTGTGTGAAAGCAGAAGAGACTGTCTTTATATGTATGAGAGAGAGTGAGACTGAACAGTGAGATCGATCAAGCTATTTTACACTCACTAAACAGAGCTTTTGCTGTTTAGTGAGTGTAAAGTAAAAAAAAGAAAAGAAACTTAAAATAAAGTTTGTGTGCATGTGTGTGTGTGTGTGTGTGTGTGTGTGTGTGTGTGTGTGTGTGTGTGTGTGTGTGTGTGTGTGTGTGTGTGTGTGTGTGTGTGTGTGTGTGTGTGCAAGCACCCACATGTGGGTGGGTGTGTGCACACGTGTGTATGTCTGTGAGTGAGAGTATATGTGTGCAAGAGAGAGAGAGAGAGAGAGAGAGTGAATAGTGAGAGTGATCCCTGGCAGCCGCAGCAGTTAAGAGGTCTGTATACCACCCGACCTCTTACCTCAACATATCTGGATAAACATAAAATAAACTGGGGACAAAGGCTCAAAATAACAATATATTTTTACAAGATCCTGTTATAAAATCACAACATTACGTCAACATTAGGATTTGTGTCAGCTTGCATTTTCTGAAGCAGAGGCGAGTGTATCTGTGCTGCATGAGTGACATCGACCACTGGCAATAGTAGTAAAGAGGTCATCACACCTCTTGACCTTTCAGCTAAAGAAATATGGATAAATAAAATAAAGGGAGAACAAACGTTCAACAATAAGAATAGATTTTAAATAGTGTTCTTATAAAAGTTGCTTAAATAACAGGATTTATGGTTGAATGAATTTTCTAAATGAAATGAAAGTCTGAAACTCAAATTTATGACATCATTTAGAAACATCAATCTCTAATAAATGCCAACAAAGCAATCATTTTAGGAAAAAGGAACCAAAAAAATAAATAAATAAAATAAATACCTGGACATTTTTAACATGTTATATTTTGGATGTAAAATGCTTCCTCCAACACCATTAACATATACTACAGCAAGTTTGAAACATTAGGCGGAGGAACTATATTACATCAAAAATATATAAAAAAAAATATAGTAAATAAGTAAGTAAAACACAACAATTTTGTAGAGAACCCATTCTCTAAGTGCAATAATGCCCTTCAGGGTGTGTGTTAATGTGTAAACAACCTTCCAGGGGTGTAGAGTCCCTCCGCCTGGGGCATAAGGCTTCATAACACCCCTGGGCGGCATTATTTACTCATTAACTCACACGCTGTCAGGCATTAATGCTTGCTTGTTTGCACAAAACATCTCTGAAGGCATGTGCATGGATGTTTTGTGTAGTCAAGCTAAGTTTTCTGAACTTGCGCCAGGCACTTTTGTCTGAAATTGTGTAGCTCTTGGGAAATGTACTGGATCTGTCTTTACAGCTGTTAAGACAGCTTACTTCTAAAAGATATTGTAAGGACTTTTATGGGTAGAACTCTTATCTGACTGAAGAGAGTTTAATTCATTTTCAGACATTTTCCTGAGCATCAATGCGTTCTTTGGAAGTCTGGCTGAATGATCTAAGGTGCTGTATTAAAACTACATTCTCTTTAGACACATGGGTTCAAATCCTACCAGTGCCACATTTTTAAAGGTCTTAAATACTTAACTCTCCCAATAGATAAACACAAGTCTACTTATTCTGTAGCCTACCAGCTGCTCCAAGACAACTTTTCCAAGACATGAAAGACCCAGTCCTGTTTGTCTCCTATTATTTCACAACATCAGTCGCTTTACAAACAATTGTAGGGATCTACATTTACACCAACCATAAAACCCATTGGGTGGATAGGTTCCTAAGTCAAGGTGTTCCCGGCCTATGGACTAAATTACCATTACAGGTCAAGAAAAATACCACTTTGTCTACCTTTAAAGCTAGTTTTCATGATTGCATGGATAGGCATTAATTTACACCAGGATTATCATGTATGGCCCTACTTGATTTGGGAGGTGGATGCTATTAAGTACCCATAAAGGATGGGGCAAGAATTTCATAAAGGTTTCATAAAGTTGTATTCACAAAGGTGTATATGGCCAGGCCTCTTATGGTCGCTGTGATCACTTGCCCCTAGGTTCTTATTTTTGTAAGAGTATTATGCATTATGGCCAAGAAATGAAGGAGAATGAAAGAGCAGATAAGATGAAGCAGGTCAAATAGAGAAAAGGTAAAAGAGTAAAAGAGGGGTGTAAATATGAAGATAAGGGCACACTATCAAAAGATTTAGTCAGTCAAATAGTCAGCTAGTAGCAAACGGTCTGGTAATGGAACAATTATAGAAAAAACTGAAGTAGGAAATCTCAAATATGATCTAGCCCAATAACTGAAAAATGAACAGTAATAATGTGCAGAATGTAACAATGTAAACATCAGCGAAAAGCACTCGAGATGTCTACAGACTTACTGATGGAAATGAGAAAAAAAGTCTTAAAGGAGGAACAGCAGAAATAAGAAAGAAAAAGAGATGAGAAGTTAATGAAGAAAGTATTAGAAAGGAAATAATAGGGCAACATATGTAGGGAGGAAGTGACTTGAAAAAAGCATTAAGTAAAATAAGAGAGAAAGAAAGAATGTAAGAAATATGTGAAGTAGTTAGAACAGAACATGGAAGTAATAGAAAACAAGGAGGGAGGAAAACTGCTGTAGGAAAAGAAAATGCTGACAAAAAAGGAAAACAATTAAACAAAGAAGATCAAGGCTAAGAGAACAGTTTTACAACAAAGTAAGAGTGATAACAGAATACATTATATGATTTCAGGCTTACCATTTATTAAAGTAGAAAAGGAAATTCTGTGCAACATAGAAAGACAAAAAAGGCTAGTTTCTTTGACAGCCTGCCAAATGTTCTAATGGGTGAGACAGTAGTCAGCCTGGATTCTGAAGATCTCAAGGAAAGACCCACAGACTAATTAAACACTAACATTTATTTCTATTCAGCAAACTTTGCATACTACAGTTTTTGAAATTAGGAGGTCTTTAAGTTGTTTGTTTGGAAAATAAAGTTTATAAATAAAATGAATTATTAGAACAGAATTTTTTATACATTTGTTACCTTGGTAATCCCACTGGAAACAAGTGTTCCTTTTCAGGTGTGACTCAGGAACACTGTCTGGTAAAGTGACTTACTCAGAGTCACACAACAGGCAAATGGAGTTGAAAGGGCGCAAACCGTAGGATCATAGGATCATAGGAGCTTACTAAGCTAATGGCCCTGGGTCCCTTACAAGCCTAGCCAAGAGATTATCCCCAAAAATAATCCTTAGTCAGCATCTGTCACCCCTGTCAATGAGGGGCAAAGGTGGAACCCCTGGGACAAATTTGTGGTTTCCCATCCACTCATCAAGGTTGTGCTTGAAGAGGGTCAGCAAGTTACTCTGTTTGACATGTTTTGGAAGTCTATTCCAGAGATGGAGCAGCCTCTGGGAGACAAACCTGTCTCTCCAGCAGGTTTTGTTGATATCGCATATTAGATTTAAGCCTATTGAATGGGTAATGCGCAAGGAGTTATTCTAACAGATATGGAGCATCTCTAGTAGGGCAGGGTCCGATATTGCTTTGTAGGAGAGACAGAGATCACCTCTGAGCAATCTTTATGATACTGAGTAGAGTGATAGAGATTTGAGCCTGTCCACATAGGACAGGTGTTGGAGGCCATGGATTCTCTTTGTAAGGTATTTATGTGGCCTTTCCAGTTGGTGCAGGTGTTTGGAGAGGTACATACCAAATGGAGCATTATACTCAATTATAGGTCTAATAAGGGAGCAGTACAGAGAGGTAATAACTTCCTTTATTCTGGATGCACTCTCTTTATTTATGAGATGAACCAAGTAAAAAGCTTTTCTGACCACCACTGCCATGTGATAGTCAAATGTGAGATTATCAGCCTGAATACTCTCACCACAGATTGTGTACTTAGGGGGCTGCTGTTGATGTGGTAATCAGTAGGGGCCATGTTTTTGCTGAATGGTATGATAATACATTTTTTTGTGCTTAACTTAAGGCCATGACTTTGGCACCAGTTATCTGTAATTATGAGTCCCTCTTGCAGTATGGTAACATCATCTGGGGAGTCAGTGACAGCACCCAACTTACAGTCATACACAAACTTGGTCAGCCACAGGCCCTCTGTCTTTGCCTGGACCTCTGAGATGTAGATCCCAAAAAACAGGGGTCCCAGGACAGATCCCTGGGGAATACCACTAGTGACAGGTCTGCTGTTGGATGTGGTAGCACCTGTTTTGACCTTGAGGGTCCTATCTCTGAGCCAGTTGTCCACCCATCTGATGAGATGGAGATGAACGCCAAGTTGTGTTAGTTTTTTGATGATGCCCAAGTGAGGGATTGTATCAAAGACATTGGCCAGGTCAAGGTAAGCTATATGTACTGACTTTCCCTCATCCAGGGCCTTGGTGACAGTGTCAAAGAAGTCAACTAGGTTCAATAGGCAAGATCTGCCCCTGACGAATCTGAACTTGGTGGGTTCGAGTGCTTGGAGATTATCTATGTCCTTGTTTATGAGATCCATAATAATAAGTTCCATGGCTTTACAGATCAGACTTGTCAGGCTAATGGGGTAATAGTGCTATTAACTACAAAAATTAGCTCCATAACAACTCAAAGCCTTAATTGTCTGTGCTCAGTGCCAACTGATGCCAGCTATAAAACTGCTGTAGATGATTACAAGAAACATTGACAAAGGGAAAGTTTTAACAACAAAAGTATTCTGAGATATAAGGAAACCGAAAAAGTTGTGATAGGAAATTGTAGTACCAATTCCTTATTTAATAGACCCTCCATATTTAAGGAAATACCTTGGAAGCTGACGTGACCCCAATAATCATCATCTCAACAATATTAAGAAGATGTGTTGATGTAAAGAAATGATGTTAAGGTAATAGAAAACAAGAAATTTTCACAAGCAGATTTATGATGTTCCAGAAAGTTTAAATACATTATCTTAAAAATAGTGAGGAATTTGGACATCTTTGAAATATTTGGAGTGATCTGGAGAAACAATGCAAAAAAGTAAAAAGTGGTAGGGAATACTGAGATAAAAAACATCTCTTAGAATATCTCAGGACTGCTAACAAAACTAGGAGAGCAATATTTTCAATGCCTTCTACAGATCTGTAATATTAAAAAATATATAGAGAAATGTGTAGTAGAAATATACATTTTAGATTTCCAAGACTATTTATGTATTAATTTTGTATTTGTTAACTAGAGCATTGATCCACATGAGCCTATTTCCCTTTCTCAGATTCAGCTCAATAGCATTGTCTGATTACACTTCTCACTCAGAGTCACACAGTGGGTAAATGGAAGCTGTAACATTATGAAATTTGAGAACAGTGGTAAATAAAAGAGCAATATGGGAAAGAGACTCATTGATGAAGCCAAATGAGAAAACTACTTCAGTCAAAATGTTTGACTTAGGGAAAAGTATTACCTGGGAGATTATGAAATGTTCTATGTTAGTGGACAAAAATGGAAATTTATGATATAGCATGTGGTGGTTTATTATCCTGATAAGCATAAATAGTAAACTGAAGCCAAATATTATGGTGACAGTTTGCTGTCAACTGAATTAAGTACAGGACTCGAGACAGTAGAGTTTGGAAATGTGTACATTACTTGAGATGAAAACAAAGGGCAAGCATCTTACAGTTAATTAAATGAATTTGAAAATTTGACTGAAAAACATCCCAAAGTCCTCAGAAAGTGTCAAATTCACTGATCAAAATAGACCACAGCATACCTATAAAAGTATAAAAAGAAAAACTACATTAAAATAAATTAAAATGAACATTGCAGTAAATAAAATAAATGCTGCATGAAGAATATTGAGGTCTGTAACAACGTGATTTAGTTATCGGAGGATCATATGAGGCAAGTTGCAAGCCCATTTTTGCTGTGCCACTACCCACAGTGAGGACTTGCCTCTCATTTTAAGGAGGACTATGTCACTCATGCTAGGGATGAATTTATGAATACCCAACCAGCTGTCCAACTATACAGTTATACTAAATGGTAACAGGGTAAGACAGAAATGATTGGTTGATGCCCCTCACCATTTTAGATAGGGTCAGTAACAGATTACATTATGGTAAAAAAAGGATATGGGGGAAAAGGTGAGTTAATTGTAATAGCAACAGCAAAGAGTGATCAATTTCCCATCTTGTTAAAGTTATAAAGAACATAAAGAGAAAATGTGTTATTTCCTGATTGAGTTGTTAAAGGTAAAAAAACAGAAGACTAGCAGAAAATGAAATTAAATGCTATAGCTTACAAATTGCCAAGAAAGCAAAGATCTTAAAGGCAAGTGCAGGATGTATATATTGATTTGTTCCAATGGTTGCAGAAGGAAATGATGCTAAGAGTTGGGATATATATGGGAAATATTCCTCATAACAAAGAGATGTTAAAAGATATACCCAAGGGTTAAATTATTTGTTTTCAAGAGGAATGTGGTTGAATTAAAAAAACAAAAAAACAAAAGTTGCATCAAGAGATGATTGGCAACCAGAAAATCTAAAGAACTGATGGAAGCACATGAGGTGAGAAGTACTGACAAGCCACAAATACAGAACAAAAAAACTCTGTTTTATAAAATAATAAATTGTAACAGTTAGGAAAAGTGTAAATTATCAAGAGTTTGCGGAAAATGATTGTGAACAACAGAGGACAAATGAACAGCAAGGGAGATAAGTTCATTGACAGGGACTCCTGGGAAACGTACTTCAGTAAGGATGGCTTTGGTTTAGAAATAAACATTCATTTTTCCTTATGGAAATCCCCCGCGTATTATAGACTAACCAATACCTTGGTATAAATTCAGTAGCTGTAATTCAAAGATAGTGTATCAAAGAATGAGAAAGCTCAAATCCCATATAGGATGATCAATAAAATCTTTACATAAGATGTAAAAACCTGGGTCCAAATATGAAATCCATTCATGTCGTCACTGGCTGATCTTGAGATGTGATCTGTCAAGGTTGGAACACTTTTATCACTGGAAGCAGAACCTGGGATGTAGAGACAAACTAGACATTGGAAGGGTTAGGAGGGTGACACCTCTTCCAAAATGAGTTAAGTCTTGTGTTTTTTTTTTTTCAAACATATTATTTACAAATATTATGTCACTTAGATGAGTTTGCAGCAAGGTCAAATTAATCCACGTATAGGTTCAATGGTTTACACTAGGCTAATAAGCACTGGGATCTTTATAAGCCTAGCTGTATAACCCAACCACATTTTGTCCCTGAGTACCTTGGACATCTACATGGTGGGATATGTTAATAAGGAGGTAGCTAAGGGTTATGTGAGGGTTGGGGTATGTTATTTGGGGATTAATTTACTTACTGTTGACCTCTGTCCATCAGAGTCATGGGGGCCAGACCAGGGGTGAATTTGAGATTTGCCATCCAAGGAACAAGGTTTTTTTTAATACGGTTAGGGATGAACTCTGCCTCATGTGGATGGGGAGTTTATTCCATAGTGCAGAGATCCTCTGAGACACATATTGGTCTGTCCATCATGTTCTGTTTATTTTACACACAAAGTTCAGGTCCATGGATCTAGTGTTTCTGGTACTGTTTGTTTGCAGATGTGCAAGGAGTTTCATCAGAGCTGGACTGAAGATGCCTCACATGCCAGGCTTAGATTGCCTCTCAGTAACCTGTGGGTGACTGAATGCAGAGATAGGACCTTAAGATGATCTGTGCAGGATAGGGTATTCATACCCTGCATTATCCTGGTAAGGAACCTTTGAGGGTGTTCAAACTGTTGTGAGTGTCAGCTTAGGTACATGCGAAAGGAGGCATTGTACTCAATTATGAGTCTGATAAGGCTTCTGTAGAAAGGTGCTGTAACTTTTTTGGACCTGGATGCCATACGTTTGCTTTTGAGTTGGACAACACAGAATGCTTTTCTTGCTGTCTTGGATACATGTTGGTTGAAGGCCAGATCACTGTCTACATATGTTCCCAGATCCCTAACTACCAGGTCAGCTCTTAAAGGTGTTTTTTTTACATTTGGAGTAATTATCCTGGGTGAATGATTTACCAAAGGGCACTATAATACATTTATTCATATTGAGTTTTAATCATGGCTTTAGCACCAGTCATTTGCATGTGTTAGACACTCTTGTAGGCTGTCAGTATGATGGGGAAAATTTATGACAGCTCCCAATTTATAACCATCTGCGAACTTGGTGAGCCAGACATCTTTGACACTTCTTGACTATCAAGAAGTAGATGCCAAACAGGAACAGGCCCAACATGGATCCTTGGGGTACTCCACTGGTGACTGGTTTCCTGGTAGAGGTGGTCTCACTAATATTAACTGCAGGGGTCCTATCTGTGAGCCAAACAGCAATCCAGTGAGTTATGTACAGATTTATGTCTAGTTCTAGGAGCTCATGAATAATACCTCAGTGGGGTATTGTATCAAACACCTTGGTCAGGTCAAGGTAGGGGGTGTGCACCATTTTCCCCTCATCCATAGTCTTAGTGACCACTGAGAAGAAGCCTACCAGACTGAGTAGGCAAGACCTTCCCTTAACAAAGCAAAACTGAGCTGGATCCAGTGTTTGTACATTGCCAACATCCTTGTTGATAATTTGCATGATAAGTCACTCCATGGCCTTGCATATTAGACTTGTCAGACTAATAGGTCTATAGTTTCTGGAGTCAGTTGATGATCCACCCTTATGAAGAGAGATGACCATTGCAGACCTACATTCTCCTAGCAGGTAGTTGAAGTGTGCCTCAAATGGTCCTGCTAGGTCAGTGAAGGTTGTGCCATTCACAACCAGTTCTTCATGCTGCTAAGTGTTACCTTTAAGGTTCCTGACATAGTTGAAGAAGGTCTAGCAATTGTCCTTAGCCTGGGAGGCTATCCTGACATTGTAATTGGGCTTGTAGGACTTTATTGGACCTCTTAGTTTCTTGTTTAGTTTAATTAGAGAGCTTTTGTCTATATGAGAGTTCCTTTTTCTGATCTTTGGCCATGACTTTTTTCTTTTCTTATAGACCCTGTTAAGATAAGTATTTCACCAGTGAGGTTTGGCTTTGGTGTTATAGTTGTGAGTACGTCTGATAAGTATGGCAACTTCTATGCAGAATTTACATGTTTGACAAAATATCTCTTAATAGAATGTAGTTTGCTTTAGAATAGTTCCTAACTGTTATGGGTTAGTTGGGTTTTCCATGATGATTTTTATTTCAAAGGAAAATGTATTGTGGTCTGATCTCACCAATGAGCATGTAACACAGGGGAGGGCACAGTACTCTCCCCTGTTGGTGAGTACTAGGTCCAGTATGTTGGATCCTCTGGTTGGAATGTGCACTATCTGGTCCAGAGTGTTTGCATTAATAAAGTTCTGGAAACATTGTGCCCATGAGTTAGGGGCAGTGTACATTTCCCATTCTAAAGAGGCATAATTAAAATCTTCCATGAATAGGGTATTTTATTGGATGGTGAGTGCCTCTATTAGGTATAGGTAAGAGTTGTGAGCTTTGTGGCTTATAGAAGCTGTCCTGTAGCTGGCCACGACATGGTAGGAACGTTGTCTATGGAGACTTGGGTGTGGATGAACTCCAGGGTATCATCCTGTTTAACCAAGCTGGAGTTGTATTTGTTGCTAATATAAATCGAGACACCTCCATCTTTAGCCCTTGTCTGTGTTTCTATTGGCGTAAATGTGTGGAAGGCACTGTAGCCTTGCACTGTCAGAGTACTTTCTGTGGCTTTAAATTAAATCTCTGTAACAGCACACATGTCCACATTCTCCAGAGTGAGGAGAGGTTATATGGGGTGGAGTTTCTTGTTTACATTCCTAGCATTGATCCTTAAGGTGCTTTAAGTTTTTATTTTTTTCTGTGTTGGTAGTGCTGCTGTTTTGCCATTGTCTGAAAAATATTCTAAGGGGTAGATAAAGTTTTAGGCAATATCCGAAAGCCCAGGCAGACAGGTGTTGAACATCCTTTGCTAAGTAACTTGGTCTGTTAGACATGTCCTCTCATGCTGATAGATATTGGCTCCCCCTAGAGTGACACCAGAAACTAAGTCAATTATTAAAATCAATAATTTAATATGCATAATGTGGTATCATCCTTGGTGATGGTAGAATGCTGCTTAATGCCAAGGCACGTCCTTGACTGTTGCACATATTCAGAGAGATCCATTATTTAGCTGGATTACACTGTTCCCCAAGCTGATGTGACATCAGAGGTGGTTATATTTATAAATGCTGTGTAGGAGGCTTGTACCCTGCATGGGTAGGGATAAGTTCTGTCTCCTACTCTAGTATAGTCTTTTTAATTAGTTTTTGTTTAATAGTTTCTCAGAACTTTTCTGTTGATGAAATAAAAGTCAAATCAATCAAACTTAACTGTTTTTTATGCAAGTTGTTTTATTATTGAATTTAATGTGTCCTTTTAGAAAATATGGTAGTAAGTACTTTCACATGTTACAACAACCATGATTAATGAAAAATAAATAAATAAACTGAAACTGACTATAAGTAGGTCACACCCAGATCACACTGATATGCTCGCCCGGTGCAGTTTTTACTGTGACCCATGCCATATTTTCCTCTCCACCTTTTCTAATGGTTTGGTCTGTTGCTTTGATATCTTCTTATATGTGAAGACCTACCTCTGTAGGCATAAATAAGTGTGTGTGTGTGTGTGTGTGTGTGTGTGTGTGTGTGTGTGTGTGTGTGTGTGTGTGTGTGTGTGTGTGTGTGTGTGTGTGTGTGTGTGTGTGTGTGGTACAGAAGAACAACTGTGGCAGGGCTAGCTACCCGGCGGTGTAAATATTGACTCTTCATGATTGTCACTCTTTATATTATTTCCTATAGCTTTTATAGAAGATTATATAGAGTCTTCAAATATGAATACAATGTTGAGCTAAAGAAATAAAAATGTATATATTTTTGAATTAGGTATTAAACTAAACAAAAAATCCATACTTTAGAATATTTAATAAAAATATGATTTTGACTCAAATATTTGGCTTACGATACAAACTAACAGACATTATTTAATATCTAAAATAGGATGTATAACAGATTCTAATAAAAATACTTTCTAAGTCTCATTGAATATTTAATACAATGTAGAAATCATTTAAATAATAATAAAGGGTGGAAATACGTTATATATAAATTAATAAAACCATACATGTCAAATATCAAAAACAATTATTGGGTCCTTTTTGTCAATTAAATAATAATAATATTTCAGATTATGATAAAAAGATGATTTTAAAGTCAATTGGAACTACTTCAACATGTTTAACATAAAAGATATGTCTGTGGAAATGTTTACATAAATGTTTTATTATCCCACATAAAATTTTAATTATGTACAAGAAACAAAATATTATGTGCGGGAGATATAATTCTAGTCTAAAAGCTGATTTGCAACATATGAATTCTGAAGTATTAAAACCTTTCTGGAGGTAATATAAATATATCTATGCAAGCATTATGGTCTGACCATTTTAAGTTAACTAAATCTTTAGTAATTTGTAATGCTCCAATTCCTCAGGTTATTCCTAAATCACAACATCATCTTGTTTGGAATATTTTAGCAATAGCTGGAAAAGTAGTCACAAAAAATTGGAAGAATTCCAATACTCAGTCAATGGTTGAATTTATAAATATTGCAACGACTGTTTGTTATAATGAATTACATGTTATTAAGATGAGAGGTAATAATAATAATAATTCTATGTGAAACAGTTGGTTGAAAGTAGAAAGTCTACTAGAAAAATGTTAATTGAATGTTGATTCTTCTCTTTATCTAAAAATATATAATTTTCTTTATATATGTTAAAATTATTGAATATGGACTGTTGTAAATAGTTATTTTGGGTGAAATTTATATCTTATGTTTCTTTATTGTAATTAAATAACATTTTAAAATTCTAAAATTAAAAATAAAAAAAAAACTAAGCATTTGAGATTTGGAAGACATAGATTGAAAGTTGAATATACAATGCAGTACACAGTGATTGAAACTGTAGACTCATTTAAGGACCTGGGTACATGGGTAGATCCAGCTCTGAATTTTTCTAATCATATCAACCAATTGGTTAATGATAGTTATAGAACTATAGCTTGTGTAAACAGATTTATGAAGTCTAGAAAATCAGAAATGATGAAGTCATTGCTTGTTAGTTACATTAGATCCAAACTTGAGAATGAAATAACAATATGGAAACCCTATAAGAAAATAAGTATGAGTAAACTGGAACAGCGGAAATACACCATGGGTGTCCATGGATGTGAAAATTTAAGTTATTTTGAAAGACTAAAATATCTGAACTTGTACAACATCTCATATAGATATTTAAGATGAGACCAAATTCAAGTACATAGAACATTTAGAGACAACTACCTCTGGGAATGTTTGAAGTTATCAAAAAGTAGTAAATAATCATGAGACAACCTATTCATAAGTTTCTATAGAAATAATTAGTGTATTTACTGGTTCTCTGAGAGAGCAGCTGATGCATGGAATAGACTACCAAATCACATTAAAGCAAGGACTAGCTTAGATATTTTTAAGAATAGCCTAGACATTTATTATAAGACTAACTGTTCTGGTATATTAACAAGCTAGAACAGCATTAATGCCCGTGCTTGACATATTTGTTTGTATGTAATTAAAACCAGCTAAATAAAATGTATAATACAGAAGAAGGATGTGCAAATGATGCTGTGTCTTTTTCAAACATTTTCTTTCAGAGATAATGGTCTGATTGTCTGTGCTCTTGGTTATAACAGTAGTTGTATCCTTTACAGTTTGATATTTCATAAGCTACTAATACACTTCTGAGAAATTTACCATGCAATCATCCTTTTTATAAGAGATGTCTTAGAAATATGTCAGCACATGCTAGATCAGCAAATTTCTGAATCTACCATTGTCTGGCAACCTCTACAGAGAAAGGTCTGGGTAAACAGATTTTTAATAAAAATGTAAGAACATTTACCGACTTCCTAATTATTGAACTTTTTCATATTATTTATAACAGTTGTATGAAAGAGGATTACCCCTCAGATTTAATTTACTCTTTACTTTAGTTTACAGAGGTAATGTTGTAGTCTTTTCCATGTCAATGCATTTATCAATGTCAACCGACTGCAATATCACAAACTGTAATGCCAGATTTAGGAAAGCAGCCAGTACAGGTGGGGAACCAAAGCTCTTGATTACAAATAAATGTATTCTGGAACACTACAGAATATAATTATAGAAATAATTACAAAATATTTTGACTCTCTTTTTAGTATAATGCTACTGGCATAAGGGCATCAGGAGTTCTTTAGGTCACATGTGACTATCAATTGGCAGAGTGGATGCAGTAAATAATAATTTATAACAATTCAGGGTTAGGAACATCTGCATAAGTGCAGTGTATTTATAAAAGCAATACCAACGTTTTTCTGCATTTGCAACAGTTCTACTGGAGAAATGCTGTCATACCTGAACAATATGTAGAATGATTCATCAGACTATAGGTCAATAAAGCATGTCTAAGGATTTATTATTATTCAATACAACAAGCAGTTTCTGTATTTAGGTGTAAACATTTTATTACACTTCTGATTGATAAGAAAAATGCATGTTTCGTTATTAGCAAGTGGTTTCTTATTAATGCTGGATGCATTTACAACATGTAAATGTTGACATAACTAGCTCACACTTTTCCTTCCACTTACAGAAATAGATTTTTTTGATTGATTTACTCTACATGTCATCTTTGACTTTAACATTTAAGCACAAATTGCAAGGCAGCAATGTCTGACTAGGCTCTCCTTAAAACTGTACTTACCTTAAATCAAACAGCATCTTCGCTAACATCTATTACAATTTACAAATGCAATGTTGCAGGATCCCTGAGAGCTTATGCATGGTACTATAGCCTGTTTTGATTATTTATTTATTTTATTTATTGACATTTGTTTACCAGGAAAGTCCACTGGGCCAAAAAAGCCCATTTTCAGTGGAGGCCAGGGGAGAAAAGTTCCGCAAGTAAAGTTAGTATGATGGTATATAAAAACTCAAGACAATTATTAAATACATATTATTATAACAATAACAGAGGTAATTATACAGACACAAAATAGGATGCATGTTAACATATGTATATACAGAGTATTATACAAAGGCATAAGGTAGTAGACAATAATCAGTATTGTACAAAGCACTGTAGAAAGATGAAAGGTAGTGTACAATAATCAATATATGATGGATGAGTACTTGTGATATGTTGAGTTAATATAGTTTGGGCTACACACTTAATAGGAAATAATGATTTTGTTTTTTTTTTTCAAAAATTTTTTTATTAATTATATGAATAGTAAGACAATTAAAAGATTATACATAACAAGAAGGCATAAATGAACATATAACAATTCATCTAGTGATAACAACCTTCATGAGATTTTGATAAGTTATTTAGAAATAAAACATACACCATATGTACACTATATACAAGTTAGGCAACCTGAGAGAAAAAAAAAAATATATTTAACATTAACTATTTAATATGTTTAGAACCTTTTCTAACACAACCTTTCTAATAGCTTTTTTTTTTGGACTTCCACCTAAGTATCTTTGAGCATCAATAAATTTAAAAGCCATTTTCTGGAAAGTAATCCATTTTAATTTAGAACGATCAATCCAATTTTGTATTATATAAAGTTTTAGTAATGAGCAAATAAAAATGATAACATGAATATCAACTTTTGAAAGATGAGTCAATGGAATATGTAGAATAGCAAATTCCCACGTCAACGTGGATTTTTGATATCCCATTTTCTGCAGTCTGACTTTCAAAGATGTCCACAATCTGTGAGAAAAATGACAATACCATAGAATATGAAGGAGGTCTGCTTGGGGATGAGAACAGCATGAACACGAAGGGGACTTATTTTGGTTAAATTTGTTTAATTTGATTGGGGTAAAGTAGGCATCATTATTAATTATTAATTGTGTGTATGCTAATTTTTTAAAAGGGATAAATTCCTTAGTGTGTCTAATAGCCAGGACTTTCTGAGATTCTGACAATTGGGAATTATAATTCAACCAAACATTAGATAAAAGACAGTTGTGGTCCATCATTAAAGAATTAATTAATTTATATGAGTTTGAGAGCATTTTATCAGATGATGAAAGTATTTTGATAATCGTGTTAAGGTTTTTCAATTGTGAGTCTATGGGGACCAGAGATACAAATTTGTTTTTAATTATTGCTCTTAGTTGTGTAAGAATTGGTGAGTAATTCCAGTTTACTTTCAATAACTTATGCCAGTCAGATAAAGGCAAGTCAAGATATTTCAAAACATCTCCTACTTTTAGATTTTTAATTAAAGGATAGTTTGTTAAGTTCAAAAGTTTATTGTCCAATAATATATTTGGGTTTAGATGAATTGGCTGAACATGGTGCGAGATCTTTTCTAGTTTACACATTTTGAGTAAGGTTTGGAAATCTCTAATCTTTTGTTTAAATACTGTAGATATATTTTAATAAATAAACTATCCAGAGAGATAAAGGAATAGCTTCAGGATTTAAATTATTAGAAATGACATAATTATACCATAATTTTATCCATAAAGAGTGATTTGGATAAGAAGTGTTATTGAATTTAGAGATAGTAAGAAGTTTATTGGATGAGACAATCAAATAATCGAGATAAAGATTAGGTAAACCCAAACCTCCCTTGTCCTTCGAAAATGCCAATCTAGAATAGGAAATTCTAACAGATTTAGGGAACCATATGAATTTTGCCAAAGCTTTATTTACAGACTCAAAAAATGTTTTGAAATTATCTGATCAGATGATGAGAATTGGTAAAGAAATTTAGGCAGAATATTCATTTTAATAATGGCCACCCTTGAAAGAAATGAAAGGTTTAGATGCTTCCATCTGTCCATATCAGACAATATAGAGTTCCATAATTTATTAATATTATTTTGAAAGGAAGATTTATTATTGTGTTCTAAATTGATTCCTAAATATTTTATATTATAAGTAAACTGAAAATGATCGTCTGGAAACAAAAAGGATTTGTGTGCTAAATGATTTAAGGGAAAAATATGAGTTTTTGTAGAATTTAAAAGATAGTTGGAAACCAAAGAAAAATAATCAATAGAATTCATTATTTTTCTGTAATCAGATAATGGAGTTTGAAAGTAGATTACTAAATCATCCATAAAAGCAGAGAAATGAATATTAGTATTAAGAATTCTAGGGATGTTATGAAAAGTATTTTGAGTAATAAACAATAGCAAAGGTTCTAAGTAAATGTTGAAAAGAAAAGGGGACAATGGACAACCCTGTCTTGTTCCTTTAGTGATCTTTATTGGAGCAGAAAATTGACCATTAATGTATAGTCTAGTAAACATATTCTTGTATAAAACTTTTAAAAATTTATAAAGAATAAGGGAATATTAAAACATAACATAGTTTGAAATAGAAAGTTCCAACATACTCTGTCAAAGGCATTTGATGCATCTATAATCAAAGCATATATAGGGTTTGGATTTTTCTTAATGAGATGAAGTATAGTCTCTAAAGATAGAGTATTATCCCAAGCATGTCTCTGAGACATAAAACCTGATTGATCTGACGAGATAATTGAGGGTAAAATCCGTTTCAATCTGTTAGCCAGAATAGATGACAGAATCTTAATATCCATGTTAATTAAAGAAATGGGTCTATAATTTACTGGGTCAGATTTATCTTTATTATTTTTTAGAATTAGAATGGTTTTGGATGTGTTCCAATGAATATCTGAGATATCATTAACTCTTATATGATTGTAAACTTTAAATAGAAAGGGAAGAACTACCAATTTGAAAGTTTTGAAAAATTCTGGAGTAAAACCATCAGATCCCGGAGATTTACCCAATTTAAGATTATCTATTGAATCCGAGATTGCTTGTACCGATATAGGGGTAGAAAGTAGTTTTTGCTGATTATCATTAAGTTTAGGGAACTGCAAAGAGTCTAAAAAGAGTTTTGAGTGATTATCTTTAACAGAATTAGAAGAACCTGAATATAACTCAGTGTAAAGAGAGGTGAAAAGTTGAATAATCTCTTCATCAGTATTATATAATCTGTTATTATAAGATAAAGATGTAATATTTGGATTTCTGAAGTTAACTTTAATAATTCTCGCTAACAATTTAGATGGAACCTGGGCCCACTCTGAATATGAAGCAAGTAGCTTTTGTTCAGCTAAGGAGAGGTTATTTTGGTGAAGCAGAATTAAATCTTTCTGACAATCAAAAATTTGTTTTTCTAAAGTAGCATCATAGTTCAGACTAAGATGATTTTCCAACGAAGAAATTCTTGATTTTAAGAATTCCTCTTTCTTAAAGTATTGTTTTTGAAAAAGCAGCTTTACTAATAAATAAACCTCTTAATCTTGCTTTACATGCAGCCCATTGTATGTCATAAGGAATGTCTGATGATTCAAGACCATTCACCATTTCATTTAGGATTTCTGAAGCTTGTTTGCAAATATCTTCATTTGACAATAAATTATTATTTAAGGTCCACTTATTAAACATAGTTTTATTTTTGATATTGGGTTTTATGTTCAATTTTAGTGAAATTCTTGAGTGATCCGAAAAGAATCTGGGTTCTGTAGTAAAGTCCACAATATATTTTGAAATATAATCTGAAATTAGAAAGAAGTCTAATCTGGACCACGAATGATAGCACTTAGAATAATAAGTATATATATCATTCTTGTTTATATTTTTAACAGTGTGGAGGGGGTCTATTAAATTATATTCTGTCATCAAATCATTTAGAGCCAGAGTAGATTGAAGATTATAGGTGACAGTGGAGCGGGAACGATCAATTACAGGGTTTATAACTGCATTCCAGTCACCACCCACTATAATATGATGATTCTTATAGGATGCAAGAATATTGTAAATTTTTAAAATGAACAAATGTTGTGAATTACATGGGCCATATAGATTTAAAATTAATAAGGGTTTGTCCAAACCAGCAATAGAAGCGGTAAATAAGCACCACCTCCCCTCATCATCAAATTTCTCATCAATAATATTCCCAATTAATTTTTGTTTAATGATTATAGCTACACCTCTGGAGTTAGATGAGTCACCTGAAGCTATAATCTTTTGATCCATTTTTTAACTCTTTATTCCAATCAATACGTGAAATATGGGTCTCTTGAATAAAACAAATGTTAGCCTGTGATTTAAAGATCATATGAAATAATAGTGACTTTTTCACTTTATCTTGAATGCCTCTAACATTCCAAGAATCTAAAATTATGTCAACAGGCATATTCTACAAGTATAATCATTATTGATGCTATAAAAGTGAACTCAAGGTGCAAATCCAACACAACATTAAAAAGAAGCAGAAAAAATAAAAGAAAAACAGTCTTTAAGTATTCAAGCAAGTCATCAAATAACATTTGTTGAAAAAAAAAAGAAAAAGTTTTTAAGAACCATGAAATGTATAATAATAACCTTTATCCTAACCCTAGTGCCTACCCACCAATCCCCTGTGATAAAAGAAGAGCAGAAGAACATGAAAAAACATTGTAATTATAGATAATAATAACCTCAAGTTAGAATACAAATTACTCAAAGGAAGCCTAACATAACATAAAGTCCGAGTAATACTACTAAAAATATATACAAAATTAACTAATTTCAAGACGTCCAACATGCTTAATCCCTACTTCTAATACTAATCTAAAGCTCCTATCCTTAAATTGAAATTTATAGTGATTAAATGTATTTCCTCAAGTATTTCAAGAGAAAGAGAAACAAGTAAATAATAAATAAATCACACTCTGCTTAACTAGAACACTCTATCATAAGAAGTAATACAATTAAAACTGAAAGATATGTAAGATAACATATATAAGTATAATAAAACCAACTGGTAACATTATAATATAAGTAAATAAGCATAGCATTACTGAACTAAAGATAATAGTCATGCACTATCTACTGAACCTTCTTTAGTACTTTAGTGATAATTTCATTAATCAACATGACCATTAGTATGATAAAAGCACTAATACCTGTAGAATGAGTATTTAGTTATAGTTCAAATAAAGCAAAAACAACTACCAAGCAACCATATCTCAAAATGAAAAACAATTCAGTCTGGAGATGCATCTATTAACTAGATAATAATAGTACAGGAACTATTCAAAATGAAATATTATAAGCTGTAAGGTTTTAACACTAGTTAATATACATGAATAAAGTATAATTATATTATTAAATAGTAACGTAAACAGCATCATATATATTGGACTGAATGTACAACAATGTGCATACATATAATTTTAAATCTACTTTTGAATATTTTACTAATGACTCTGTTAGGTTATGTAGCCATACTATTCTTCTAAGCCATAGATGTAACATAGCAAAACAGCATGAAAAGACAAGGCTTTTAAAGTAAACATTTTGAACATCTAATTAAAACAGAAACAAGCAAGCTAAATGCAGTAAATCTAAGGGCTTAAATATATATATGTAGATTCAGCTAATCATATTAAAGATAGTTATTTCAAACCTTTCAAATAAGTAAAGGCTTTCTTAAACATAAACTACTAATCATAAATATCACATCCAGCCTCTGAGAAGAGAGAGAGCAGAGAATAGAAAGAACATGAAACTTTCATATGAACAGGTATACTTTGTAACATTTGTCAAATTAAACACTTCAGTATAATATAAAATATTGTATGAAAAATATTCTGAATAGGAAAATATGTTCATTTCTTTACACATCCTTTAGAATTTTAATATATAAAACTAACCTGTTCATTTGTTTCCAGAAACATTTTCACTCTGCTTTATGAAAGTAGCAGCTTGCTTTGAAGTCATGCAGACACACTAAAAGTCACTGAATATATTATGTGACATGAATCTGTTTAAATTTAAAAAGCAACCTTCATTTATGAAGAGAAAACACTTTAAATAATAGCCAGATCTATTAAAAAGTTAGTGCTATTGAATACTTGTTGAAAACAAGCAGACTTGTGTATTTGAAACTGTCCTTCTTTCCTCACAAATGATGACATCACCATCCATCTCAGAGAGACTGTAGTGTGCATGTTCATGCAGAGCATCAGCTGGAACAGTGAGGGAAGATTTTCTTGCTAGAATGTTGAGATGGAATGTTTTTCTCTCCAAAAATCATTTAGCTTACACAGAAGGCTGTAACTCCAAAGCTTGTAGTAAAATTAACATATTATCTATTTACACAGCAAGCATATGTGAGAGAAAGAGAAAAGAGTAAATACAGGAATTTAAATGCTTCTATTAATCCACACAAATCTAACAAGCATATATCCTGTCACTGCACACTGTCACACCAAATCCATCATGTGTAAATTACATGACAAGTTCTTAAGGTAATATAATTATGTCACACCAGAATTACAAATCATGTAACACAAATACTGTCAGATTAAAGAAAAGAAAAGATCAAACCTTATTGTAGTTCTTTAACAGTAGAATATTAAGATACAGTGTCAGGAAGCTTTTTAAATGTTTTAAGAAAAATGTCTTTTGCATCTTTAGGATCTGAACATACAAATCTTTTGTCATTAGCTGTGAAAGACAAGGTATTAGGATATGCCATTCGAAATATAATCCCTCTTTTTATCAAGTCAGCACAATAGGGGGCTAGTTTTTGTCTATTTAATTTGATCTGTGCAGGAAGATCTTGGGAAAATGATAGTTTGTGAGACTTCCATATGAATTGTTTCTTTGTTTTAGCAGTTTCTAGGATCTGGAAAGTGTCTTGAAAGTTTAGTAACTTAGTATAAATTAACCTTGGTGTAGAAGAATCTTGCTTTGTATGCAGTGCTCTGTGTGCTCTCTCTACAATTATAGATTTTGAAGAAGCTTCACAATTTAACAGTGTTTCAAAGATATTTTAGTCACAGATAACAAGTTTTTATTGTCATAAGATTCAGGTAAACCACGAATAATGATGTTATTTCTTCGACTCATGGCTTCCAGATCCAATATTTTAGCTTATAAATCTGAAATAGTTTTATCTCTAGATTTAAAGTCACTTTCCAATAAGTCTGTTTTAACTTCCAAAGCTAAGATTTTATTTTCAATAGTAACAATACTATCGTTTATTTGCTTTAAAGATTTACTAAAGTCAGCAAACTGTTCTGAAAAGTTTTGTATAGCACTTTGGATTGGTTTTAATGCTATTTTTAGTTCTTCTAAAAGGAAATTTGAGCCATTTAAATCTTTATTACTTACATTAATAGTTTCTGTAGGTTGTCTAGATGATTTCAGTCTTTTTGAACCTGAATCTTTTTCAGGAGAGAGCATTGAAGTATATTTGGCCTTTGTAGGCTGAGTCTCCATGGAGTCAGAGTTTGTAGCCATGCCCAGAAATGGAATGCAGTCAACAGGATACCAGGAACCAGGAACAGACTGGAGCAGTAGGAGTCCCAGCAGCAGAGAGACCAAGAATGTTCTGAGGTAAAATAAATCCCAGGATAATAATTCCAGAAGAAAAAATAATCCAAATGCGTAGAAAAAGATTTATAAAATATTTTAGTATAAAAACTTGAGGAAAAAGGTTGATGTAAAGTTGTAAAAAAACCCAAAAGTTAAATAGCTGTGAGGAGCTCAGAGAGTAAGGACTAGACTAGTTGGCGGCCATCTTGGAATTCCGGAAATAATGATTTTGTGAGTTGGTGGTGATAAAGCAGTCATACAGAGGTGTTTACAGGGTCCAGTAGGAACAATAGTGTGAGTCAGTGTGAGTAAATTACACTAAATATGAGATAGAGAGGAATAGTTAGATGGAGAAGAAGTGAAAAAGTAGTGATAAGGAAGAGTGGAAGGGGTGGAGAAAGCAGCGGGGGTGAATATGTCTTAGGGAGTGAGGAATCAGGTTATGGAGGGTTGAGAACTGAGGCAGTTGCATTACCATTGGGTGAAGAGGTGTTGCTGCAGAGATTTTTTAAAGAAGGAAATTTTGCTAGAGGTTCTGATAGATATTGGGAGAAAATTCCACAGCTTAGCGATAGAGAAGGAATAGAGCATGTTACCTGCTGAAAGTTTTGGTTTGTCTACTTGCAAGAGAAGTTGATTTTTGGATCTGAGCAGCCTGTTTGGATGATAGTGGATTAAGATAGAAGAGAGGGCTGGGCAGTCCATGGGTATATAAATAATTCTGTGTGCAGTGAGTAGTTGTAGGTAGGTTAGATAATGTGGAAGTTCAAGCCAGTTAAGCTGTTGTAGGGAGATACAGTGATCATTGGAGTGTTTTGCACTGGTTGTAAATTCGGTGACCTTGTTGCAACAGGATGCAAGATTAGCTTTTAGGTAAGAGTTGATGCTGGTGAGAAGAGGAGCACCATACAGGAGGGAAGGTAAGAGAAAGGTTGAGGCAAGGATACGCTTTGTAGAGAAACTGAGGAAGTGTTTATGTCTGTAGAGGGTGCCCACTTTTTGGTATTTTTTATATTATTGTGGATTTGGAGGTGGAATGTCAGGTTTTCATCTAGAATAACATTGAGTAATTATGTGTGGGAGACAACTTCTGTAGTGCTATTATTTTGAGAGTGAATGATGAAAATCTGTCTTGTTAATAGAGAGATTTTTCTTAAGAGTAAATAGTTATTTAGTTTTGTTTGGGTTTAGGGCTGGATGATTATTGGCCATCCAAGTTTCCATACCAGTAAAGGCATCCTGGGTTAATTGTAGTAGTTCTGTTGTATATTTAGCTGAACAAATAATGATTGAATTGTCTGCATATTGCACAACAGATCCAGTTTTTAGAGTGGAGTGGAAGTAAATAAAAATACTGAAAAGAAGGGGTCCTAAGATGGAGCCCTGTGGAACATCTGTAGGAAACACAAGAAATGGAGAGAAATAATTAAGCCATTTAGTAGATTGTTGTCTATTGTTTAAGTAGTTGGCAAACCAGTTAAGTGCTGGGGTGGAGATACCTAGATTAGAAAGTTTACTGAAGAGAAGAGAGTGGGAAACTGTATCAAAAGCTTTTGAGAGGGAGAGAAAGAGTGAGGATACAATTTTACCATTGTTTCTGGCTTGAGTGACTGTGTCCATAAAGGAAATAAGAGCTGTAGTTGTGCTGTGGTATGGCCTAAACCCATGTTGAGTTTGAGAGAGGAGTTGGTTTTGCAGTAGAGTTAAGAAGTTGATAGTGGATACATTTTTCAAGGATTTTAGAGAGGGGGATAGGCAATAGTGATGGGTCAGAAGTTAGAAATGTCAGTGTTTCTGCCACCTTTGTGGAGAGAAAGTGTATATGCTTGTTCCCAATGATAGGGACATGGGACTCTTGGAGAAATCTGTTGAGAGGTATGGTGATAGGATAGCAATGGCTCTTTCTGACATTTGGAGGTATTTGGGGGGTAGGTTATCTGGGGCAGTGGAGCCAGTTTAAGTTTTAGGAGGAGTTTAGTAAGTTATAGGGGAGAAGGAAGGGGTTAAAGTATCCTGTGAAGGAGATGATAGTGGATGGGAGTTGCCATTGGTGTTATCTTGGGGAAAGGTGGTGGTAAGTTTAGTTATAGTTTCAGTGAAATGTGAGTTGAAGAGAGTTGCTATTTCTCTTGTTTTTTTTTTGTCTGGGAATGGGCAGGGGTTGTTTTTGGTACCAGGATTAATTAGGAATGAGATAGAGTTCCAAACTTTCTTTGGATTTTGTTTGCTGTAGACACTTTGTTTGATTACAGAACTGTCTAAATTCTTGGAGATTGTGGGGATATTTGTACTTTAGCCACTTTTTCCAGATTTTGTCCCTGGTGGTCATAGTTTGCTTGGTAGTTCTGGAGAACCATATGGCGTGCTTGGTTTTTACTCTTTTTTGTCTAAGTGGAGCTAGTCTGTTTAAGGTGTTGAGGAATGTAGAGTTAAAGAGTTCAACAGCCTCAACAAGGAGAAGTATTTTTAGTGGGCTCCTATTGATTTTTCTCAGAATTTCATTGAGAGTTGTAGGACTAAAGTTATTTAGATTTCTTTTTTGTTTGAAATGGTGTTGGGAAGGTATTTGGTTGGTTTTACATAATGTCTAGGCTGGTAGATGGTCACTAATGCAACAAGGAAGCATGCCTGCTGTTGAAAGTTTATTTGGGTCAGAGACTAGTATCCAGTCCAGAATAGTTCCACTGTTTTTATTTTTCTATTAAGTCTAGTTACATCTGTTATTAGCTGTGTGAAACTGAAAAGGTTGATGTTTGATGGTGGGGAGTGACCTGTGAAATCTAGCCAGTTTATGTTTATATTGCCAAGGATAATTGTCTCATTGTTTATAGTGGTAGATATCCAGGCAAAAATATCTTCAAAAAGTAGAATACTGTTGCCTGGGGGGATGTAGATGTCTATGATGTAGAGATACTTGGAATTGTTGAGTTCGAGCAGAGATATACAGTACGTATCTCGGCTGCAGGGAACTAAGGTAATGTAATTTGGTCTTAAAAATATGTATACCAGTAGCTATGATTCAGCAAAATGTTGAGCGTTAATATTCACAACTCAAGCAAGGGAAGTCAAAGCTCATCTACAGCCACTTATTGGTGCATTTTAAGCAAAAAGAAGCAACGTTTAAGTGATAGGGAGAAATTTGTGTTGCCCAAATAAATTGTTGGTGGCTGCAGGTTAAAAGACATGTGCACAAATACATTGCCACTTACAAGGGAAAGGATACAGGAAAGATGCTTGAGACCAAGAAAAAATAGGGAATGGAAGAGTAAAGAAAAGGAAGAGAACTAGCTATGGAAAGAGGCTTGGAGTACCTATGAGATTAACTGAAAGTTACATACCTAGTATATGACCTGCAAATGTGATTGTTACACATGTCATAAAGTAGTCCATATTGGATGAAAAAAAAGTGTTGGATAAATTAGATATTAAAACAAGAAGGATGCTCCATGCTCACCAAATGATCTGTAAAAATCAGTGTATACCAAGATTGTATATTCCCCATTCTGAAGGAGAATAAGCCTCCTTGAAATTGATTACATGTATAGATCTGCAGTCGTGGGACTCCACACATATCTACTGACCTCACAAGGTGAATCAGTCTCCAGAGCCATGGACAAGGGTAAGGTGGTCCACACAGCCTATCTAGACCTTGCCAAGGCCTTTGACACCATCCCCCACTCTGGAATCATAGATAAACTTACTAAGTTGGGCATTAATCCCTATGTCACCCAATGGGTTGCTAAATGGCTTACTGATAGAACCCACACTGTAAAAGTAGCCATCTCCAAATCCAGCTCCAGACAAGTGACAAGTGGAGTACCTCAGGGTTCAGTCCTGGGGCCGCTCTTGTTTGGCATCTACTTCTCTGAAGTACAGGTCAACACTAAGGGACTCTGGCTAACAAAGTTTGCAGATGACTACAAACTGGGAGCCATTATTGAATCCCCAAATTATGTGGATACTCTACAAAAGGGCCTTACAGAAACAGATGCTTGGTGCCAGAGCCATGGGCTCAAGCTCAATGCCAAGAAATGTATTGTTATCCCCTTTGGGAAAAAACATGTATCCATGAATTACCATATAGGTGGCAGTACACTAAACACAGAAAGTGTGATAAGAGACTTAGGGACACAGGTGGACAGTGGTCTCACCTTCGATAACCACATCGCCACAACAGTCAGGAAATCCTTCTATGTGGCACACCTCATCACGAAGGGCTTTTCATCCAGAAAAAAGGAGGTCATTGTCCCACTGTACTCATCCCTCATTAGACCCATTATAGAATACAATGCCCCATTTGGTATGTACCTCTCAAGACATCTGCAACACCTGGAAAGGCCTCAGAAATACCTCACTAAAAGAATCACAGGCCTAAAGCAGATGCCCTATGCTGACCGCCTTAAAAACTCCAGCTATACTCTGTCACATATCGTCTACTTAGAGGCGATCTCTGCTTAACATACAAGGCCATGTCAAACCCAGAGCTGTTGGACATGCTACACTTAAAGAAATCCCAATCCCTCAGAGCTACACGCTCCAGGGATCTAAACCTTGTCATCACAATAAACAAAACATGCTGGAGGGATAGGTTCCTGACCCAGAGACTCGCCAGACTCTGGAATAAATTGCCCATACATGTCAAGCAGAGTGCCTCTTTGGACCTCTTCAAGAGGAACCTTGACGATTGGATGGGAGAAAGGAAATTCACCCCAGGGATCACGTCAGTCGCCCTGCTAGACAGGGGTCCAGGAAAGTAAATAATGTGGGAATAAATAGCCAGGGAATTGTTATGGCTAGGCTTGTATAGGCCCTAGGGCTGATAGCCTAGTACCAAACTATGAACCTATGAACCTATGAACCTATATAGTGGTCCAAAAAAAGAAGACAAAAGTAGCAGTGATTATTGAAATTGCCACACTAAGTGACTACAGTGTCTTGTGTACAGAGAGACACAAAGTCATAAAATAGCAGGATCTGTAGGCAGAAACAAGAGCAATGTGGAAGAATGATACCCAACAGTTCCAACAGTAGTAGGAGCAATGGGTCTTATAAAAAGAATGGACAGTCATATTTAGATATGTTACCAATCCATGTAACCACGTATGAATTGCAGAAGGAGTCATTACTCAGCACATTGCAGGTGCTGTGAAGAGCACTTTTGGCTGACATCAAGGATTGAAACAATACTAATTTCATTAACGTTAATCGTACTTTGACTTAGGAATGGGGTCCACTCCCATCATGGTATTAGAAACCCAAAAGATTTGGAGAAATTAAAAAAAAGATGAAAAAGGAGGAATTTCTACAGATAATAGTTGAGGGAGGTATGACTGATAATGCAGATTATCCTTCTTACGTGGTTGGAATGTGGAATGTGGAGCATGGACAGTTTGTGAAAGTGTGTGGTAGAAGTATAGAGGGAAGTCTGTGCAATGTATTCTGACTGTTATTGGCATTTCAGACTATTCTGGTTGCCTAAAGTAGGTGTGGGATATAGTCTAGGAGAGGAAAAAACTATGTGTTTCATGTTTATGTCAAGATGGCTGAAGTGAAAAATTGAAAAGCATAGAAAAACAGTGGGAGTCAAAAGATTGAAGGGCAACATGAATACTTTGCTAATGTTGTCAGTGAGTAAAAGGCCTTTGATTAAGAAGTACAAAATGGGCCAAATCCAATAATTGTGAATGCAACATTGAACAGGCATGTGTCTGAAGTTTAACCAACATTTACTGAGCATTGCCAGCAGGGTGCATTTTGAGGCTGTAAGTGTTGTCATAAGTGATGGGTAATCAAGAGCTGTGCTTATTAAGGAACTGTTGAGGACATTATAATTTAAACTGGTATAATGAAAATGTATGAGGTGCCTTGGTTATTCTGTAACTCGGGCTACATTATGATGTGCACACGTTTTATTATGAGTCCTTTCACTGTATAAACCAGATAAAAAGATTTAGGAAAAAGTAAACCTTCATCCATAAAACTGAAGTAATATAGTTAGCTCAGTCAGACATGTAGGTATAACATGAGAATAACATGGCATCCTATTGTAATTCTAAGACTTTTAATTACGAGTCCTGAAATTATGAAAAAAAACAGTGAAACTATAGAAGAATATGAAATTATGACAATCACTGTTCTCCTTTAAAGTTATTTTTTGCAGGAGGGCAAGCCCACTCCACTATCCCAGTCAAGGAGATTGTAGCCCCCACATCCCTGTTACTTATACATACTTACTCCTGGATTACTAGACCTCATAGAAAGTACTCTGAAACACAGCAATCTTGGACTTAGTGCACGGACATCCCCATTTTCACATATCCATTCTCACTATTCTAGAACTTATGCTTATGAACTTTGGAATTTAAAATTGCTATCAAATAACATTCAGAAAAACTTTTAAGTAACACATCACTACTTTTGAGTATGTGGAACTTAATGAGTTTTGCTGTAGAAATCACTCTGTAGGATTTATATATATTCTTTCCAGTACTGTGCATTTAAAATATCGATTAACTTTTGACTTTTGTCAATTAACACTTATGCCAAGTACATTATTGAATAAACTAGTTGTTTTAACCACTCATTTTATATAAATACACTGTGTGTAGAAATATAGATCACTTCCACAGAAACTTACACTCCAGTCGTTTTGTATATATTGTTTATACCCTTTCTACCCAGTACTACTATAACTTTGTTTTTCATGGGTCTGTTTGTTCTTCCATAAAACTATAATTGCAGGATACGTAGAGAAAAGGTGTACGGCCTCACTCTGGTGTGCTAACCTTAATCCAAACCCCACTCTTGCCCAAAAAAGTTAGTAAGAATGCTTTCCCTAACAGCAGATTTTTGTATAATGTTCACATTTTTGACTCATGCTTTTCATCTGTTCTTCATAAAATTTGTAGTTTTCTAACAAAGCATTAAGAACTGAAGTCAATAAATAATGATATATTATTGAGTCTGAGACTTCATATTCTCTAGAAAATGCATGCTAATGCAAAACATGTTATTCTAGCAGCTATCTAAGTTTATAAAATCAGTTTTTTAAATTTGTCCCTAATTCGGGGCCTTTGTGCTCCCATTATGTTTGACTTTCTCCAGATTTTTTTACACTAAGAGGAGATACACAGACATACTAGTACCCAAGTATACCAAAACATCTATCCTTTTCCCTAGACCTTAATCTATCTCTAACCTACAAACGCTAGCACATGCACACTCAGTCCAAGTTATGAAACATTTGGTATATTCAAAAGTTTAGATATTAGTACCCATTTCCACTTAACAAATTTTGCATCCCAAACATAATGACTCAGAAAGCAACATTCAGTGTTGCAAGATTTGCTTCTTCCTGTACTCACAAAGTAGTGCATTTAGCCAGTTTTGACAACAGAAATACATTTACAACCTTTGTTCTTGATTAACAGTATGGTACCCACTACGCTAATCTTAACCTAGCCAATGCTTTCACATATTTGTACTGTTCAGCTAAAGTACATACAGTTTTCATACAGCAGAGCATAGTACTGGACCTTCCTTCAAATGGAGCATCTGCAAGTAGGACATCCTTCTCAGCTTGGGGTGAGTTACTCAGTTTCTACTGCTTACTCCCAATCTCCACATCTAGGTCTTCTAGTGTCTGGGATACTAGTTATACCAAAAGAAGAAAACCATTGGAGTAGCACTCAGTGAAAATTAGTGATCATAAAAGAGTGCTAAGGAAACGGGTGAAACACCTAGATGCTTCCTACACAATCTTTAATTGCACCAACAGTATAAAAACAAGTAATATGATCAACTAATGCCAAACATTAAGCATTTTTATCCCTCATAGGAGACTTCATCAAAATGATAGTCAATTACATATCACTTCCTTAAACAAAGTTCCCCACCTAAACGTTTAAAAGACCATTACATCATTAAATTAAGACTAACATTAAAATTAAATTATAATACAATAAATCCAATTTATGTAATTTAAAACAATGGAATTCAAAGTAAAACAATCATTAAACCTAAGCTATTCAAACTTGAGCACTGTAATTATCAGATTAAAAATAATATTTAAGACACTATTAAAGCATGAATTATAAATTATAATTTAGCTGCTCTTAATTTAAAAACCAAATGCATGCATATATTTTCATTTAAACCAACGGGTGTTGCAGCATTTAATCTAAGCTGCCATAACAATTCCCTGTATTTTAAAAAATTCTCCCACTCACCCCCCCCCCCAGATTTTTTTCCTATAATCTCAATAATTCAAAACAAAACCTATTGTATTCCGTATATACACCTGCATGATTAGCAAGGGCATTATTAAAATTCTGCTTAGAAACACAGTAATGGTACTCATATATTCTCTTTCTTAAAGTTCCTTCTGTCTTCCCAATATAAAAGCTGTCACATCCTCAACACTTTGCTAAATATACTAGTCCAGATTGTCCACAATTTCTACCCTTAAAATAAACTTTAGAATGCATCATATTCCCTTAAAATAATAGAACTTTAATTTAAAATAAATGGGCACTGCCTCCAATATCCAATTTTGATGTAGATACGTTCTTTTCTCCCTCTCCATTACTTGTCTTTAGTCCCTCTAATAATGTCTTAAAATTCAGTAAAGTCGAATTAATAAAGATGAGTTCATTACCCAGAATTCTATATATCTCCTCATGTCCCTTAAAGAGCTTCCATTTCTCTGTATTATATTTTTTACATCATTAGAGCATTCATTAAATGCCAATATACAGGCGCTTCCAATTAACCAATATCACAAATATACATTGGAGGTTCTTTCTCCATCCCTATGGATCCTATCCCTAATAGGCATTTCAGTGTTATCTCCCATAAACCTTTAACTTCATTAATGATATCTGCCACACTAATCTTCAGCTAACTCATTTCAATAAA
Organism: Protopterus annectens; assembly: GCF_019279795.1. Taxonomy (NCBI): domain Eukaryota; kingdom Metazoa; phylum Chordata; order Ceratodontiformes; family Protopteridae; genus Protopterus; species Protopterus annectens. The sequence goes on along the minus strand of NC_056730.1, from coordinate 341,405,160 downwards.
CATTAATTCCAATTTATCCATTTTTTCATCCAAATTTTCACCTGTGGTGGTCATTTTTGCCACTCTAATACTCTGACCTTTCACCAAATTTATCTTAAATGAAAAGGGATGGAAACAAGTATAGTGCAAATAGGGAGTTGCTGAATGTGGGTTTTCTATAAATCCTTGGTTTAAAACATGTTTTCGTATGTTCTATATTAACATAATTAAATATAAACAAAATAAATCGAATTGTATAGAATTATGTAAAAAAAATGAACTCATTAATCTTGCCATCCTTTCCATTACATAATATAAATATATCATATAAAAATCTCAAATAAAATTTAATATATAAAAATTTTTGAAAGTAAAAATCTTACTTTTCTCTCATGCTAAAATAACTAAATTAGCACAAATTGGTACATAAGCAGTGCCCTTAGCAACTAATTTCACTTGCTTAAAAAGTTCCCCTTCAAAATAAATAAAATTGTTTTCTAAAACTATGGTGGAAAAATCCAACAAAATTCTAATATTTTCCCCATTTTAAAAAACTCATATTCAATCAATAAATCTTGAAATATAGAAACCCCTTCCTCCGTCGGGATGGAGTTAAAAAGATCCACTGCATCTATAATTAAGAACCCCAAACCAGATTCCCATAATTCGGGGGTTAATCTTCCCAAGAAATCTCATGAATCTTTAAGCGAATGGAATTCTTGAAGGAAAATAGGCTTCAATAACTTATCAATGTATAAAGCAAATGGATGGGTCTTAGAACCATGAGCTGAAACAATAAGCCAATATGGTGGGGCCAAAATATTTTTATGTACCTTAGGGATACCACAAAATGGCTGGAATAATAGGTTTCCCCACTTTTAAAAATTTATAAAGATCTACTGTAATCTTATTATCCAACAAAAGTTCTTCTAATAAGATGTATAGTCTCTGATAAGCTATGTTGACCTCATTCCTTGATACCTGAATTTAAGATTCAGAATTATACAAAATATTAAACATACTACTTATGTAATCAATGGTATCACAAATAACTACCCCCCAAAACCATCTGGTTTCATGACCCTAATAGATATTTCACTAAAGAATCCAACAGTTCATACTTGTCTTTGTTTAAATTATAATGATACCATCTGTTTTTCCTATCAGTTAATTTATATATGTCCTCAGAGCATGCCTTTTCAAAGGCAGCGAAAATTGGATGTGCCAGTGGATAAACACACTCTTTTTTTTCAAAACATTTACTGTTCTATCTCCTTGTAAATTAAAAATTTCATCATTAAAATGATCGGCTAAATTCAATGTTCTAACATATAATTTCAATAATAATAATATATCTGTAAGGTCAATATGCTTCACTGTTATAAACTTCAACCCTTTTTCAAACAAAAAAAATAAATTTGAGTAAGAGCCAGGTGGCTATAATTAAAAATATTAAACCCATTGCAAATTAATATCACCCCCTCAAAATTGTCTTTAATACCATCATTAAATTTTTCCTCTCTCTTTCTTGCCATTGATGAAACTGTTCTTCCCTTTCCCTCTCTTCCCCCACTTCCGCCCTTGGAATAAAATGTGTGGTGATCCTCTGGGAATTCTCCACAGTCACAAGTACTGAACTAAGAATGTATGAACCTGGGAGGATGTCAATTGGAAGCTTATTGAGTGTGCCTTATACTTCTGCCACCTTAATGGTTTTGAAATTGAAAACAAGTTTTAATTTGGTTGTCAACTTGGGTGGAGAGGTGGAACATTGGGGCTGAGGCAGTTAGCTGAATTCTTTCTAGAATTGCTCAGGAGTAAAGGAAACTTGGGGTTTACTGGTAGATATGGAATGTATAAAATTGTCTTTTTCGGCCTTCCCATGATTTGATTACTTTTGCTGTTTAAGGAGAGGTGTTTGGTAGTTTTGAAAATATTGTGCTTTGTGTCTTCTAATGCTCATTTTTGTAAGGTAGCAAAGTATTTTTAAAATGTCTGTTTTCTGGAGTATCAGATGTTTTACATGATTTCCAGATGTTGGCCCGTACTTAAAACATTGTTTTTCTTATAGGTTCATAGGTTCATAAGTTGGTACTAGGCTATTGGCCCTAGGGCCTATACAAGCCTAGCCATAACAATTCCCTGGATATTTCTTCCCACAATATTTATTTCTCTGGACTCCTGTCTAGCAGGGTGACTGACATGATCCCCGGAGTGAATTTCCTATCTCCCATCCAATCATCAAGGTTCCTTTTGAAGAGGGCCAAGGAGGTGCTCTGCTTGACATGTATGGGCAGTCTATTCCAGAGTATGGGGAGTCTCTGGGTCAGGAACCTATCACTCCAACATGTTTTGTTCATTGTGTTGACAAGGTTTAGATCCCTGGAGCGTGTGGCTCTGAGGGATTGGGATTTCTTTAAGTGGAGCATGTCCAACAGCTCAGGGTTTGACATGGCCTTGTATGTTAAGCAGAGATCACCTCTGAGTAGACTATATGCCACAGAGTATAGCTGGAGTTTTTTTAGATGGTCAGCATATGGCATCTGCTTTAGGCCTGTGATTCTTTTAGTGAGGTATTTCTGTGGCCTTTCCAGCTGTTGCAGATGTCTTGTGAGGTACATACCAAATGGGGCATTATACTCTATAATGGGTCTAACGAAGGATGAGTACAGTGGGACAATGACCTCCTTTTTTCTGGATGTAAAGCCCTTAGTGATGAGGTGTGCCACATAGAAGGAATTCCTGACTGTTCTGGCGATGTGGTTATCGAAAGTGAAACCAATGTCCACCTGTGTCCCTAAGTCTCTTATCACACTTTCGATGTTTAGTGTACTGCCACCTATGTGATAATTCATGGGTACATGTTTTTTTCCAAAGGGGATAACTATACATTTCTTGGCATTAAGCTTGAGCCCGTGGCTCTAGCACCAGGCATCTGTTTCTGTAAGGCCCTTTTGTAGAATATCCACATCATTTGGGGATTCAATAATGGCTCCCAGTTTGCAGTCATCTGCAAATTTTGTTAGCCAGAGTCCCTTAATGTTGGTCTGTACTTCAGAGAAGTAGATGCCAAACAAGAGTGGTCCCAGGACTGAACTCTGAGGTACTCCACTTGTCACTTGTCTGGAGCTGAATTTGGAGTCGGCTACTTTTACAGTCTGGGTTCTGTCAGTAAGCCAGTTGGCAACCCATCGAGTGATGTAGGGATTTATGCCCAGCTTAGTAAGTTTATCTTATGATTCCAGAGTGGGGGATGGTGTTGAAGGCCTTGGCAAGGTCCAGATAGGCTGTGTGGACCAACTTACCCTCATCCACAGCTCTGGAGACAGATTTGATGAAGTCAGTCAGATTCAGGAGACAAGATTGGCACTTCACAAACCCAAACTGGGTGGGGTCCAGTGTTTGAAGGTTGCCAATGTCTTTGTTTATAAGTTCCATGATAATGTGTTCCATGCCCTTACAGATCAGGCTTGTCAGACTGATGGGAGGGTAGTTCCTGGGATTCAAGGCGGATCCCCCCTTGTGGAGTGGGATAACTGTAACTGTGTGCCACTCCGTGGGCATGAAGTCTGAGGTGAGGCTATGATTAAATATGACAGTTAGGTGAGGTGTCAGTTCATGTAGTACACAGCCTGGGATGTCATCTGGTCCCATGGATGCTGTATTCTTAGCTTTGGATAGTGCGGTTTCTACCTGTGTGGCTGTGATTACCGGAATTTGGCAATCTTTTGGTATTAAGATAGGCCCTTTAGGGGGTGAGAGGGGGTTGAAGTTGGCACTAAATCAATCTGCCAGGATATTGGCAAAATCCTTGGGATCAGTATATTTAATGCCATTCTGTTGTAGCTCAGAGCAGATCTGAGCATTGCCATTTAGATTCTTGATATAACTATAGAATGCCTTGTGGTTGTCTTTGGAATCTTTGGCAATTTTATTTTTGTAACTAGCTCTTGAGGATTTTATGAGGGATCTCAGCTTCTTACTGAGGCTGGTGTGGGTGTTTTTTGCATCCTGGGATTTTCCTCTTTTCTGCAACAGTTTCTTCCTTCTGTTGTATAGTTTGTTTATAGCAGGGGACCACCAAATTGGCTTCCTTTTTTTGGAGAAAAGTATATTGGTTCTATTTGGGATGTCAAGATTCATGCACAAGTGGATGTGCTCGTACAGTGCCTTAGTGTAGGGTTCTGCAGTCGAACTTTCAGATCCCGTCTGCATGGGTGTCATGAAGTTTGTCACTTCTGACTTCAATAGCATGAAGTTGGCTTTGGAGAAGTTTTTTTTAAGGAGGTTTCCTTACTGGGGGGTGGGGGTGGGATGTGGATGTCATGGGTGATTTGCTTATGGTCAGACCTGACCAATGAGGGTGTGACCACTGGTGTGGAGCATCTATCTCCCATGTTGGTAATGACCAGGTCTAGGATATTGGAGCCCCTGGTGGGACAATGGATTAGTTGATCCAGGGCGTTGGAATTTATGAATTCCAAGAACCGTTGGGAAAAGGAGTTGGTACCTAAGTAGTTTTCCCAGTTAATGACAGGGTAGTTGAAATCATATTAGGATGTTTGGTTGTATCTGAATATTTTTCAGTATGTTTAGAAAGGTGTAGTGAGAATCTTGGGGCATGGTGGGAGATCTGTAGCAAGCTACAATTTGGATTGCAGTCTTACCTAGTGTTAGTTGCACCTAGTTGCTCTAGTTCTTCAGTCAGCCTTCCATTTTGATTTTGTTTCTGGAGGTAACTGGTAACTGTGAAGAGTTTATTTTGTACTGATACTAGCATAATGGTTAGTATATTGGCTGTAATTTCATAATAATTACAGGATAGAATAGGTGTACACTCAGTTTGGAATATATGTTTTCTAAGTCAGAGGCAGATAATGGGACAGCAGTCACTAAATGTGGAAAAGAGAGTAGCTATGTTGGTAATTTTGTTATGACCTAAAAATGAATCATCTGTAGTTTTTTTTTAACTTAGTCTGGTGACATTAGTGATGATTTGCAGGAGTCTAAGTTCAGCACCATGTCTTAAAGCTGTTATTGTTTTTGTCAAGATGTTTTATGTTGAAATCTCCCATTGTTACAACTCACTTGCTCATGTGGACTAATGTAGAGTTTGTGCCAGGAAGTTTTATCTTTTATTTGGGAGATGGGGGTGGAAGGTAAGCTGAGACAATGTTAATGTCCTGCAAAAGCCGCAGTGGTAGTAAGCAGAGCAGTGCAGACCAGACTTTTATCCCATAGCATCAGCAACAATTTCCAGTTTATCCTGTAGGTTTCCCAGACATTCAGTTGTAGGCTAAGAGATTCAACCTCTCTAACATGCTGTGAATTTGCCTAAATTCTCCTGGGAGTAGGTTATATCTGCTAAGCCTCCCAAGGGAAACTCTCAGGAAGCAACTTCACAATGTGCACAACTGAAATGACTCCTGTCCACATGAAGGAGTAGTGACTAGATTGTGTGATCATCAAGGATAGCTAAGTTATTCACTTTGTGACAAAGAGTGAGCTTAGCTATCTTGCAAACAAATTTTATTTTTGTATTTTGCATGTTTGGTATCATCCTTTAAGTCATTAAGCAAAGTTCATGACCATAGGTGAGCATGGAAACATGGACTGACCAATAAACTGAGAGCTTTGTTCAGCTATGAAATTCTTGTTTGACCACTACAACTTAAACTACTGCTAACACTGCCCCCACCTGTTGATCTATCTCTAGATCTTTACTACTACCAAGACTCCCAAAATATTTAAACTGCTCTACTTGAGATGCCTGTTCATAAGTTCATAGGTTCATAGGTAAGTACTAGCCAAATGGTACCCTGGCTTTTGCCACCCAAGAAAATTATTTTCCTGTGCCCCTGTCAAGCAGAGCCACAGAGGTGATCCCCAGGGTGAATTTCCTATCTCCCATCCAATCATCAAGATTTTTCTAAAAGAGTGCTAATGAGGAGGCTTGTTTGATATAGATAGGTAGTTTGTTCCAGAGTATGGGAAGTCTCTGAGACAGGAATCTATCCCTCCAGCATGTTCTGTTTATTGTGGTGACAAGGTTTAGGTCCCTAGAGCGTGTAGCTCTGAGGGATTGGGATTTCTTTACATGGAGCATGTCCAACAGCTCTGGGTTTGACATAGCTTTGTATGTTAGGCAGAGATCGCCTCTGAGTAGGCGATATGCAACAGAGTAAAGCTGGAGTTTTTTAAGACGGTCTGCTTAGGGCATCTGTTTGAGGCCGGTAATCCTCTTTGTGAGGTATTTCTGTGGCCTTTCCAGTTGTTGTAGATGTCTTGTGAGGTACATACCAAAAGGGGCGTTGTACTCTATAATGGGTCTAATGAGTGACAAGTAGAGGGGAATAATGACCTCTTTTTTTCCTGGATGAACAAACCACTCCTCATGGAGAAAACTGTAACTCCAAATTTGCAGGTGCTGACTTTAATCCCAGACAGTTCAAACTTAGCAGTTAGTCACTCAAATGCATTGCAAAGCTCACAGTCAGGACAAGATGACAACATCATCTGGAAACAGCAATGATACAACTCTTTCATCCTTACACTGGATGATCTGCCTAGAGCCATTTCTTGATGTCATGCTCATGAATATCACAAACAGGTGAGATGATACAATGCAGCCTTGGTAGAGTCGTACACCCACCTTGAGTGTGTTCAGCTCAACACTGAGGATACAGACACAAGTCTCACTCCTCTCATACAGGGACTTAGTGAAATGCAGCAGTGACCCTAGATCCCTAGACTGTTCAGCAGTGGCCATAAGTCCCTAGACTGTTGTAGCACTTCCTATAAGACATTTTAGGGTATGCAGTCACATGCCTTTTCCAAGTTCATAAAACATGTATAAATGAGTAATTCAAAGTATGATGGTCTGACAATACTCTCAGAGGATTAATACTATAAGCCATTAACAAGATACTACTTCTGTGACTGTGAAAAGTCTTTTAGTCAGACAGCGCTCCTATGCTGAGTCTGAAAAAAGTCTATGTGCATCAGTTGTCCACCTGGCTGACAAATACAAATACAAATGCAGTTACTAATACAAATAAATAAATGTCCAAGTAGATAAAATAAAGTAACTGCTGCTATGACACAGACAGTATAACATAATAGCACTATTACTGTGGTCAGATTCCATCCTTAAAAAGCATGTAGTGATACAGTGTAATAATATTAACAGCAGCTGAGAACATTTTTCTGACTGATCATTTTGAAAGTGCTTAATTAATGTCAGTTTTCTCTTCCTTTTTCCTAAATATTGACTTGTCATGACAAAATATTTTTCTTTCTTTTATTATAATGTCTTCTACCATCACTTTCATTTTCAGACTTTCAAACTTTTTATAATGTGATAGTGTGTCAATGATTGCTTGACAGAAAATTTAATTAGTCCTATATTATCATTTTAATAAATGCTTTCTGACTACTTCATGATGGAATGATTGTCACATTGTCTTACTTTTCTGTGAAGAGATGTGGAAAATTCAAGTATTTTATTTTATTGTTTGTCTTTAATATTTTATTCATTTTAAATTGCAGTAAAAATTATATAAATAGTTTCATAATTGTTTAATGCCCATCTCCATTTGTTTAGTAGGTAAGAAGGAGAAACCAGAGCATCAGATCATATTTTTCTAGTAGTTGTATCATGTTTTAACCCCACCCAACAAATGCACAAATAAAATGCTTCATGCTATAGCTGTCCCTTGATACATTGCTGTCAGGGTAATGTATTTCTGTAATTCTTCCACTGAGGTTTAATGGCTCAGTTTGTTTGATTGTCTTGATGTTTGCACCTTTCAAGTGAAGTCTTCAGTTGGCAAGATTTTTTTCCTCAGCAGAGCAAATTGAAGTTTCACTTCCTTTAAACTTTTGTGTAAATTCATGTGTGTGAAGTCACGATAGAGTAACTGATATAACAGATATGCCAAAACAAAATGCAGTAACCTCTAGTGGAAAAATAAGTGACTTTTTCCAGTCCTTAATTGTTCGTTTTAGAGAATGCCACTGTAAACATGACAGCTTATGCTAGCACAGTTTAGTGGTAAATACTGCATGCAGAATTCATTGTCATTCCCTGTTAGTCTCAAGTCATTTCAGCATGAGTCAAAACATTTTAATTCTTCATGACGTGTGTAGCAATTTCCAGTTTCAGAATTTGAATAATTAATACTCCAGTGGGTAAAGGCATTAAAAAATAAACATTTTCAGCAAATTAGTTTATAATTGTAAAGTATTTTTCAAAAGAATTGCTTAACATGATTTATGACACATTGTTTTGTGAAAAAATATGCTCAAGACATCATGATAGAAGTAATGCAGACACAATGTGCAAGATTATGTAGCAAAAAATATTTACCACCTAAAACTGTTGCCACCTTTTACTACATAACTCTTTTTGTTTGGTTTACTGGATAAGAATATACAGAACAAATACAGTGTTATAATGTCATGGGTATTTATTTATTTATTGGCTGTGCATAATGCGGTACTGGACAAGAAGCAAATCCACAGTTAGCAGAAAACCACAGAGAATGAACAAGTGAACCAACTCCATAAATATACAAGTTTGCATTTATTACAGAACATGCAATCATGCCAGTATAAAATAAAATGTAAGATTTTAAAATCAAGTTTATGTAGTATGACATGGCTTGGAATTACACTGGTTTACAATTACTGTGTTACTTATTTTTATAACTGCATGGAATTAACATTAGTTCCTAAAATTGCAAATACTGGAAGAAGGCAGAGGAACAGGTAATATCTTTATCAGGAATACTGGCTTACATGGTCATTTGTTTAAAAAAATTGTGACGTCTAAGACTGAAGAAAAAAAAAATAGAGAAGACAACATTGAATCTTGCTGGAAAAATAGTGTTTTTAGTATTTCTGCATATGTCTGTGTGTGTGTGTGTGTGTGTGTGTGTGTGTGTGTGTGTGTGTGTGTGTGTGTGTGTGTGTCTGTGTGTGTGTGTGTTAGAAAGAGAGAAACACAGAGAGAAAAAACTAAAAGACATAGTGCATCATAAGGACAGCTATAGGAAAAATTTATAATATTTCAGGCATCGTTTGTCAAAAATTATACACGTTTTCTCATTCTGTCGTTGATTATAGGCTCCAGTTGCAGACTCATTCTGTAAACTTGCCTGCAATGTAGGATTGTCTAGTGCTTGTAAAGAATGTTAAAAAAACAATAAGGACACCATATAATAAACAATTAAGTATGAAATGCTTCCTCCTAAACAGGAAGTCTGTGGTGCAGCGTCTACCCTGTATCATTCTGCAGCTGTGAGATTCAACTCCAGACACTGCACTCCTTATGTTGAAATGTTAATGTCACATACCCTCCAACAGATGGCAATCAAGCTGCAAGAGTGCAAAGTTCTCCGGCTATGGGGAGAGTGATGTTTCTGGGAGCCCTTGACATATCAGATCTGTTCAGGGATTTCATACAGCTGGAGAAAAGTATGGACAGTTTGCTTCACCCCCACAGACTCCTTGATCTCGACTGTTTTGAAACTACAATGACCAATTCTTACTTAACAGAAAAATGTTACATTTCAGTAAAGGTTCTACGTTTTGCTTACTTCTAAGACATTCATCTAGAAAGTGAAACTCAATGGACATGTCCCACAAAGCTTTCTTAATAGTGCTATAGATTTTAATTTTCTCAATATTAATGTATGGCACATCTGGTTTTCTAATACCAATGCCTGCTGCTAAATAAAGATGCCATACAGATAAAGATTAACATGCTAGTGAGGTCCTTTTGTGCAGAAAGCCATTTCCTCATTATACAAACCTGTCTGTATTTGTAATGTAAGTCAGAAGTAGGCATGCTGTAAGTCATCATTAAGTAATATACAATGTTAGCATGCTTGGGTATGCTGTACGGTGAAACAAGCTATTCAAAAGTCACCTGCACCATATTAATCATAATGTGTTAAGATTCCAAAAACTGATTTTGCCCATTTTATTATCTTCATACATGTCATTTATGTATTCAGACAACTTTTGAGCTGCACTAACTATGTCTTTTAGTTTTTTTTTTCTTTTAAGCAGGTTACATGTCCATACTACCGCAATCACCATTAAGCTGACTATCCAATGAGAATGGAGTAAACTACTACTGACATCGGACTCTACTTGACTGCCACAAAGGTGTGGTTGCGATAATACTTAAGTACCCAAGAAATCGTTTGCATAGAATCTTTCTAAATCTTATGGCCTCATCACAGCCTAGAATCAATTCCTTTCAGCTTTTGTGATAGGGTAGCATTGGGAAGTGTTAGGAATATTTCACTGCTCCACTGTAACATCATACCAGGGGGGTTTCACTGTCAGGCATACCTCTCTAGTGTCTTTGATTTTTCAGAGATGTCACTGGTATTGCCTCTAAATTTTGCTCTGGACCTCAGAATATTTGTGACTTTCATTAGAGGTTAAAGTCCTTATATCAATCCAAAGAGATTAGAAACTCCTTGTTCAACATGATGCATAGTAATATAAATTCTTTGTACCTAATTATTTTTCACTGTGTCCCTAATTTTAAAGGAAAGAAGATACAAGCTATGCTATCAGGTCAGTGTTGCAAGAAGGTAATGGAAAACTACAATATTACCTGACCCTTTTAGAACTGCACAGATAGTTTCAGGCCTGTAACCCATCATTTTCTTTACTGCATTTAGTTAAGTATCCTAGTTTATCCCAGGTTTTTAGCCAGTAATAAAAGTGAGCAGGAGTGCACAAGAACAGAGGTCTTCCACCTCATTTGAAGCAGCAATGGAGATATTGCATTTGTTCTACTAGTATTTAAAATTAAGTTCTTAAATCAACAAGTTACAAACTACCTCTATAACAACTCTCGAATGTAGCAAAAATAGTAAGATTATTAGAGTTATACAGTGACTCAAGAAATTCGGAAATGGGGAAAATTCTGTGGTTCAAGAAATTCAAAAACTGATAAATGCAGAAAAACTGCCAATATACTCTAGGAAATAAGAAGTAGTGCAAAGATGGAGCAACATAAAGAAAGAATAAGATAAGAAAACAAGATTAATGAAGTTGTCATGTGCGTGAGCTTGACTAATTAACAGTAAAAATGATGCCTGACTTCACAGAGTAACTGCTGGAACCTAGCAGCATATATGAGCAGGAAGCAGGAGGAGATGAAAGGACTTGTGCATCTGATGTATAGCTTGGCATGGCTGGAGATAAGAAATGCACTGGGTAGATGTGTAATACACTAAGTCAGAGCATGCCATCGGTTATCATTCCATTTAAGGCAGAATGATGTTAGCCTGACTAAGCCAGAGCTAACAGAGGAATAAATGGATGGCAGTGCTGCCTTAGAAGCGATTGCTGCTGGTGTATATTAGATCAGCAAAATGGCATTACAGCAAATGCCGTTTTGTTGACACATGTAAACCGAAATCCAAAAATAACAAAGGCTCAAGTCAGTGATTTTTTTTTTTTCCCCAGGAAAAAAAATCACTTGAACTGAACCATGACATTGCCCTTCACCCCATTGTAGTGCAGAGGTGGTATATTTAGTTGGTGGGGTGTGGGGGCAAAGCCCTCCACTTTGTTATGTTTGAAATTGTGTGTACGTGTTTTTAGTGCTAACGATTTCTTTCCCAAGGAAAGAAATTACTGTTTTGAACGTTTGCGGTTTAGTGTGGTCGTTGATTACGTGTCGATGAAGAGGCATTTGATGTAATGCCTCTGAGCATTTAATATAGACCCATTGCTGCATGTGACAGATGGACCTTTCAGCAACTGGACAGACTGGCTAACCATCTTTCTAGAGACCAAAGTTGCAGCAGGAGCATTCTGCATACTAGCTACATGTGTCTCCCAGAGAATTACAGGTGATACTCTATGCAATACATATGTCCCTACATCAAGGATGTTATTCACAATACACACAGGCATTCTGCAGCTTGTGGGGAAGTACATAGCCACCCTCATATTTCAATTAGCAAGAAGCCATCATGCAAGCATTCCACAGGATAACATGTCTGTCAGCAGTACTTCACTCAAAAGACTCCATCCTTATAGCAGTCCATGATTCTTCAAAATGCTGAAAGGCTGAACAGAAAGGATAGTTCTCATCTGCAAGCTTGTGTCTAGCATTTATTTCATCACCATGACTTTGTGCTCAAAAAACATGATCTCTTGACAGGCATTCTCTCTGGGATGCACATATATACCCCCCCCCCCCACACACACACACACACATACACACACAGATGCAAGCCATAGGTATATATGAGGATAAAGTGCAATATTGTCTGTACCTACCAATGGCATATCAGCTGTATGTTCTTGCAGAAAATTACTGACTCTTACACTGTGTGTTTTATGTATCCCACAGATTATGCAGTTTAGCCACTATAACCATTAATGATGACAACTATTCACCATCCCTCCCCAGATGCTGAGAAAGATGTAGATAGGCTTTCAGACAAATATGCACATTACTGGAGGGAGTGTCATATATCATGAAGAGGTGGTATATGTGCAGGGATACCTCAAGGGATGAGCCGCACCATATACAGCAAATGGTAGCATAGGTGCTCCTCATATCTGCTGTGCTGTGCAACACAGTATGTGGCTGCAGCACTGGCCAAAACCAGATTAACTGTGGTCTGCATGGCAGAGAAATTGCTTAATGGTGGCACACAGCAGGATACCAAAAGAACAAGCTGCATTATAACTGGCATAGGTTGCATGAACAACAATGCATGTACAAACTACACCCTGTAACAGACATGACTACAGCATATGTGTTTTCAGTGTTCCCAATATCTCTACAAGTAATGCACACTAAATAAAGTAATTTACATTATGTGATCTGTAAAATAGTGTAATTTGTGTAACACACATACTATGTGTACTGCAAATCAAACAGGCCACATATTTAGATAAATCTAGGGTAACAGTTATGTTATTGTGTTTGTAACTCACAGTTCACATAACTGCTTATGCACACATACTACCAGAACATCATTTATACATATGGCAGTTGGTACACATTATGACATTATATAAGGGAATGTTGTGGCTTCTGCCACAGACTCTTCCAACTAGTGTGGAGGCACCAACATGACTGGCTGGTACTATAGTGATGCAGCCTGGGATCAATGTGCATGGTAGAGCAATTTACCAGCACATAGGTGCTCACAACCTGCCACCCAGTCTAACACCAGCAGCAGACATACATCAAACAGCATGCTGGACATAGGTCATGTTACTCATGACCACTGTCACTGCCTGTATGTGCTGGATATCTGTAGTCTATACAGTGTGCATGAGCTCTACATTCCTAAGAATTTGTGTGTAAGGCCACCAGTGACTCCACAGTGGAGTCATTTTAATCCATGCAGCATCATGCATCAATGCAACAGTCCTGTCTAAGGTGCATATGCATGCAGTAAAGCACCATTAAGGACAACTAAATCCAACATTTGTGGTACAGATGAGTGCTGTGCTTCTGTATAACCTGGACACAAGCACAGCCCCCCTGCAAGCAGCCTGTATATATGGTGCAGGCAGGTCCACAGCAGTGAATGTGCTGACCATGTTGGCATGTGGAGGTTGACATCATGGTTAAGGTGCTTACCTTACAGACACAGGTGCAGGGTTTGATTTTCACATGGAGTAATTGGCTAGGCTTAAAATGACCCAGAGAGGCAGTTAGCCTAGTACTAATCTAGGAACCTAAGAACCTAGAATGACTATATGCAACAGTAGCACATGCTGATCATGTTGGCATGTATAGAATGGCTATGTGCAGCAGTAGCACATGCTGATCATGTTGGCATGTATAGAATGACTATGTGCAGCAGTAGCACATGCTGACCATGTTGGTATGTATAAAATGACTATGTGTAGCAGTAGCACATGCTGACCATGTTGGCATGTATAGAATGACAATGTGCAGCAGTAGCAAGTGCTGACCATGTTGGCATGTATAGAATGACAATGTGCAGCAGTAGCAAATGCTGACCATGTTGGCATGTATAGAATGACAATGTGCAGCAGTAGCACATGCTGACCATGTTGGCATGTATAAAATGACTATGTGCAGCAGTAGCATATGCTGACCATGTTGGCATATATAGAATGACTATGTGCAGCAGTAGCACATGCTGACCATGTTGGCATGTGTAGAAGGACTATGTGCAGCAGTAGCATGTGCCTGTGTAAATGTGCTGTGACACAAGAGTAGTCAGTGAGTCAACAGCCCTGCATCTTTGGTGTACTGTGGTTCTTTGGTTCTCTTTGTAATTGAGCTAGTAGCTGTATGCAGTACTGGTCAGCAATACTGGTTGCCATTTCAATCTTCAGCATATGCTAGATGAGTTATGTATGGTATTACTATTAATCCAAACATGTTCACTAGTGCTTTTGTTAGCTGCCATCTAGGAAAATCAGGGCAGTACTGGGTTATATGTCAGCTGCTGTTGTGGTCTCATTACCCATCATGCTGGCATTCATAGCCTTCTTGTCTATGGACACAGCATCAGTCCCAAAGAATTAGTGGACAGACATCTGTCAGTATTTACACATGGCATATACTGACCATTATACTGACTATTATAAGTACTTATCACACAACTCACAAATCAACACATGTGTACCATAACAGATGATACACCAAGGTACAGTTGGCACCATGTCAGAGATGTGGTTGTGGTGGCTGTCAGACATAACTGTAGCAGCAACTATGAAAAAAGGTCAGAATTAATTAGCATAAAACCACATGATGCCAGATGTTTTACTACATATGTGTCTTACTATGTATCTACAGACATTCATCTATAGACTGAATGATGACAGGTTTAGTGTGGATGACAATTATAGTAAATGAACTTTGGAGATATCAGCATTTCTGTTCAGTGTGATACTCTTGGAGCAAATTAACTCTTTGGGCTTTTACTTTTTATTTATTTATTTAGTTATTTATTTATTGTTGTTGTTGTTCTCCCCACTGCTGTCTGTCTTTAGAGATGGTGTGCAGTCCCATCTTGATAATGTACTCCACCTTTACTGACACCTGTATGACTTACCCCTTTGGACATTGGCACTTAATGAGGAAGTTATTATTGTAATCATTTAGTGGAAGTGTGCAAAAAAGGAGGTTAGAGTATCAAGGTACAATGCCATACTGACAGCTGCTGACTTTTATTCTTATTATTATTATGATGATGATGATGAGGGTGATGATGATGATGCAACACTCACCCACTGTCCCATCCCATTTCCTAATGTGCATTATATATGCACATTCCTCTGGGCTAATGTTACTACTCCTCTTTTGTAGACCCTCCCCCAGAGTATGTGACCTATCAAAATGTTGCTCTGCCTTCTTAACCTGTCCAAGTCCTCAGGGATCAACCATTTAGGCATTCCATATGACAAAGAACTGTTCAGTTTAGACCACCTTACCATGCACAACATTTTTAGATCAACGCAATATGAAGAACTGCTATTTTTTCCACTGATAAGATGTTGACATTATGCTGCTGGAGAAGAGGTGGTATTAGAAAGAGGAAGCTTTTAGGAGAAAGAGGAAATGAGATGTGGGCAGGGTTTTTTATAGTACATATCATGAAGATTTATTCTATAAGCTTCATGGAATTTGCTTAGCTGAATTCACCTTGTAAGATCCAAAAATGTCATGATAGTAGACACCAGGTTATTGCCTGTCTTAATGAGCTGGTAACCCTAGGCTGACTATACTGCTGGTTTCTTGCATGGTGCCCCTGTTTCCTTTGATTTCTTAAATTCTGTAGACTTTGCCATGCCCCAGGATTTCACCACCTTCTTTGAAAGAATCTTTGGTGTCAAGAGACCTTCTCTGGAGATGAACAGTTTTACAACCTATTGTCCTATATTTTATCATCTTTTCTTCAGAGTGATTACCAATGCAGATGTGTATTTGCTACTGTAGTTCTTTCTGTCATCTTATGGCCTTTCAGATCCCCTTCCACCTGGGTTCATGTACTGCTAGAGTACTAAAACTGCACTATTGAGGGTGATTGCTCATCTTCTATTTGCAATACAGCTGTGTATTAGGTTTTGGTCTGCCCTGATCTAATATGTTTAACATAATGAACCACATCATATTTTTATATCAATTCAGTCTCCTTCAAGAGCGTACAGACACAGTCTTTAACTGGTCCTGACTGTTTCACTTGTTTATCCAGTGGAATGGTTTGGGGAATTACTTCTTCATGCACATTTCCATTATCTGTGGTGTACCTCACAAGTTTAAACTAGCCCAGTTGCTATCCATCATGTACATGATAACTCCAAGAGATGTCATTAAGGGCTATTACATGGATGAAACCCAATTCTCTTCTCATTTGAGCCTAGCTACTAAGCTGGACTTCATACCCTGGAAAGTTATATGAAATTAGTTCACTAATAGAATTGGTATTAAACTGTTGTATCTCAGACATTCACAGACATACATTTCTGCCATCCATTTCACCACTCGGTTATTCTTAGTAACTCACATCTCCAAAATGTTAACAGCAAATAGGAAACTGAACATTTTGGGGGGTACAAACACTAATCAATTTTATTTTCTTTGAATGTAGCCTGTGCTAAAATGGTTAAGACTATATTCAGAATAATAAACAGTCAACATTTAAAATATGATTTTACATGGCAGCTAACCCCCTGCATTTCCCTGCATAAGATAGTTAATATTGAGGCCACTTCTTGTTGTTGGCAGAATAGGGAAAAACCCAACTTTGCAGTTTACAGACTGGTTTGTGACTTCACCTTCTTGCAATTAGTCCCTACAGAATATACTGCCTCATATTTATTAAACTGATGTAATCCTTGCTGATGGCTTATCATATCACTGAAGGAGCACATGGAAAGTATAGTTAAATCTTTGTCCCTTCATTTATGAATTGTTACCAGGAACAAGCAAGTTGAAATAGCAGTGGAGATTTATGTACAGATTACTCTGAACCTTGATTAATCTGCTGCCTTTCACCTGGGAATACCCTCTGTAGATCTTCATTGATTTCATCTATGGAAGAATTCTGTGGCCAGGGTACTATTACTGTTGGCATTTCTTATAGTGCCCATATTGTCTGTCCTGCAAAGCCTGTATAATTGTCTGTTTGGTGAGGAATCCCTTATACAAAGATTCTTGTGATGTATTTAGTCCTACATGGCCTTTGTCTTTACTACATTAAAGACCTGATTTGTCTTTATTGCCTGGCTAGGAACCTGTGCTGACCTGCATTTTTAGTGCTACCTACTATGCATTTAAGTTCTTCTAAAATGTATTGATCGCATTTATGGCACCTAGCCCACAGAATTCCCTATCTTGTTGGTTAAGAAAGTGTGCATATCTTTGCCTTATAAATTTAACTTAAAGACATTTTTCTTCATAAGGAATTTATTTAAATTAAATCATGCTGGATATATCTGTCTTTCCTGGTTAAGTTTAAGCACTTTATGAAACTTGCTTTGACTTTGATTACACTCAGACATATTCAGCAAGGACTCACATACTAACCCTTCTAAACAGGCTTTGCCATGGACCTTGACTGCCTATAAAGAGGAAAACTATTTTTTCATTACTGAAGTTCTGTCAAGCTCAGTCAGACACTTTGTAAAGGCTGGGTAGAGGGATCACTAGAATGCTACGACATGCATGCTGTACCGGTAATAAAATAATGCTTTGCACTTCAGGTTGTAATGCACAGGTAGAAAATGTGACTGTGATAGCAGTGGAGTAGTGCATGCAGACTTGTGTGGAATACCTACACAACAAAGGCTTGATTACCCAATATTCACTAATATTCTACTAGACACATCAAAAGAATATTGTTTAATAAAATACCATCACATACTATAAAGTTGAATGCTAGGTACTATGCATATTCATGGCATGCATCTTTGACACACCACTTTATGTATACTAATTGGGAAGTGCAGTGGTTAGTGTAGTTGCCTCACGGCAAGACGTTCTCTGGTTTGATTCTCAGCTGGGGTACCTTCTGTATGGCATCTGCATATCCTCCTGTGCTTGTGTTGGTTTCCTCCTACATTCCAAAGACATGTCTGATGCATTTCTCCCTGGGTCTCTGCTGAAAATGGGCTCTGTCCCAGTAAACAAATGTTAAATAAATAATTATGGCTGTCAACTCATGAATGTTATTGAATCAGACACAATTTCTTCTGATGTAATTCTGTGCAAAATACACATTCAGTAAAGCACTTCAAAGTTTCACACCTCTACATATTTTCCATATTATAGGATATTCTTTAAATAGTTGAAGTAGCAGATACACAAACATTGGAACCAGTTACCTCCATTTTAGGGGATTGCTATGTGAGGATTGTAACAGAAATGCTGTTAAAGGAAGATAAATATGGAAGACACATAGATGTTTTTATACATGCTACAGGAATCAAGGAAGTGGGAAGTGGTGTAAACATTTATGTGTCAGGGGAAATTAAAGAACACCTGCCTACTGTTCTACCCTTAATAAAGATAACAATGGCTATCTCTCCTCTGCTACTTTCCTAGACCTATCTAAAGCATTTGGCATGGTCCCACAAAAACATCCCATCTCTGTCCTCAATAACCTATCCTTCTCTCAATCAGTCACAAACTGGTTTCAGAGTTACCTGTCTGACTGCCAACAATCCGTTGTATGGCAGAATGACATATCTCCCTAACTACCTGTCTCTATAGGGGTTCCCCAAAAATCCATCCTTGGACCCCTACTCTTCTCTATTTTCACCAATAATCTAGTTTCTGCCACCAAATATGGCACACTCATACAATACACAGATGACTCAACCATCATCTGCTCAGCCCAGTCCATACCCAAACTGCAAATAGTCACACAGGAAGCCTTTTCATCTGTTGAAACTTGGTTATCCGATGCCCAATTAATACTCAACCCAAACAAAACTAAACTACTCATCTTTCAACCCACCAAACATACTCAAAACAACTCTCACTTTAACATCACAGCAAAAGACAACACCACTATACACCCAACAGAACACACCAAATTGCTAGGGGTGGAAATGGACAATAAACTTAAATTTGACATTCACATATCCATGACCATAAAAAAAAGTCCACAAAAAACTAGGAACATTATATAGAAATAAGCAAATTCTCACCAAAGCAGCAAATATTTCAGTAGCAAATTCCCACCTTATCTCCACCCTACTTTATGCCTCTCCAATATATACCAACCTAAGGCAATGCGATCTAAACAAGCTATAGACCTGCTACAACAAAATTGCCAAATTTGCCACAGGGGCATCCTACTGTAGTCACCACTGCCTCTCACTTGCTGAACTGGGCTGGCTTGAACTCCCTCACCTCCTTCAATGGTATCAACTCACACTCGCCCACAAACTAGTAAACCAGCCACCAAAAGTCCCATCCCTCCAGAATCTACTCCAACCCTATCGCACCACTAGACCACTAAGATCCAGCAACAAAAATCACTTACAGGTCACTAAAGCCAATAACTCTACTGGCGAAGCACTATTCTCTTGTGCCATAGCCAAATTATGGAACTCCCTCCTACCCACAATTACCTCCATACCATCATGCACCCACTTCCAAACTTTACTAAAAGCGCACCTAAAAACATGCTGGCTATGCCCTTGCAACTCCCCCTCTAATATCACCCACCCCATCCACCCATTACCTTTCTTTCTACCCCACTAACTACCTTGCTTATAGCAAGCTTAGATGCTCATAAGCCTAACTACTCATTATACAGGAGGAACTTTTTATTGTAACAATTGTTAATGTCTGTTATGTACTTCGTAGATGATAAAGATTCTAGTTGTCTACTGATGTACTATGTTCTTCATCTGTAACTATGTTTGTAATTGTTATTTGCTACATTGATCAAATTGTTCATTGCTATGTAAATCCAATGTAACTACTGTCTGTATATTTTAATTGTGGAGCTTTTCTCCCCGGCCTCCACTGAAAATGGACCTACGCCCAGTCGGACACTCCTGGTCAACAAATGTAAATAAATAAATAAATAAATAACTTTATATCACCACTGTATCTATTAATATAATTATGCATAGCAGCACATTTCATTACATACTTCCTACCAGACACCAAGTTTATGCTTCAGTGATTACCCACAACTTACTGATCTCTTATCTGAATACCCCTTGACCAACAAAACTGTTCTGATTGATGACCTAATCAAGTCTAATATAACCTGGAAGTCTTTCCAACATCCACTGCTAAAATATATGTAATATTGTTGTGGTGGATAACAAAATTGCTCTAATGGGTGTTCTGGGGGTGGTGAATGATATCTTCGACATTACTTTTCTGAACAGAGACCTGACTAACTATAATTGGGAGCTAGAAACTCCACTTGCAAAAAATGATCACTCTGCACTAAACATGGATGAAACAAAAATCAGGAAAGAAGTTGCAATACAAATGCAATTTGCCTTCCTCAGCCCAAGAACTTTCAGCTTAAATATTATAATTTGGTCAGGGATGGAATTGTCAAAATGAATGTCAGTTGAAAATCTGTGGAGGATAAGTGTGGATATCTTTGAAGACTAAAGTGAAGTTAAGAAGCATCACAAGACAAGGAAGGAGTAGTACAGAAGTTAGTTACTATGTAGCATTAAAATATCAATTTTAAAAATATAAAGTAGCTTTGCTATGGAATTCCAGAATGCAGTCTTCAACATCAGAAACCTAGCTGGAGAAATTAAAACTATGAAAAGGACATTCCCAGTAAATCATTACTTCCATCTGACAAAAAACAATAAAATGTTTTTAGGTATTGTAAGGCTACACCTTATAGAACCACTGACATATCAGCCATAACTAAAAGTGGTCAGTCCTCGCAAGAAAACATATTAGCTACTTTTGTGGAACATTTTGCCCAAACAGCAGTCATATGCTGCTTATGGATCGACAATGTTGGAACAGCATGGTATATTGTTAAGAGCCATTGTTTTGAGGCTCAGTTACTATGACAATTTGTAAAGCTATGTGTACCGGTGTTATGTACTACTAGCACCACTGAATACAGCATCTGTTTGCCTGACACATAGCTGAACTATTTATTGACACAGGTGATAATTAACATGTTTCTAATACCTGGTACATGGAGAATTATGCATCCCCTGTTTCTATTGTTCAAAGTCTTTGTGTTTCGGCTGCTTGCGTTTCATACTTCTGTCCTACATATGGAGTGGGCATGTTATCTTGTACAGCCTCTTTTCACATCAACCCTGCTGTTCTGAGTGGATGTCTATGCTAACATTGCTGCTAAGTTGTACTAGCTCACCTTCTGCTGGCTGCTATCCCAGTTCTATAGTCAGTTTGCACTGCATGATAAAATGCTTCATCTATGACCAGATTTGCCCTCCTTCATTTGATGAAATAATGTATGTCAAAACTTCTAGTTTCCATATGCCTACTGTGGTTTCCTTTTCATTTGCATTGGATCACTTGTGTGCTAAGTGGATCATTCATTTTGGCATATGTTGCAGGACTTTTTCCATTTGTTAAATTTATTATACTGTATATCCTTGTGACATCACTATACCATTTCCTTGCCCATTAATGTTGCTTCACACTCTCTTTCTCTCCCATTTCTTTACTTTGTGGTGTGTTGCATTTTACCATAGTACAACGTCAGCTGTGACACAGTGCAGTATTGCATGCAACATACTTGCTTGCCTATTTGGTATGATAACAAATTGTATAGTTTCTGTTATGAATATTCATTTTGCTCTAATATTTAATTATTCTTGCTTTTTGCCACCCAGCACCTTTGTGTATCACTGTATTTGGTTGATTTGAGCAATTTTTCAGTGTAGTAGTTGACAAGTTCTAATAATTTTCAAATGCTTATGAAGCCCAGTCACTGTGTGCTTCTTCATCTTCAAATCAGAATTCGGAACTCATAATATACTGGGACAAATATGGCTCCACAACATATAAGAATGAAATGGGTTTGCACAATCAGAGAATGGCCATTTATTCTCTATGCTGATGTGTATACCTCCTTCCACTCCTCTTGCAATAATTCTACAAAATTTGACAAGATGTAGTGTTAAAGAACACAACAAACATTTTGATACACCTTCATTATTAATTAAATTATCTTTAAAAATGTTAAAGATTAAAATGGCTTGAGCAAACCAGGTTCTGATCTGTAACAATGACAGCAATGTCTTCAGCACTATCTCATCAATGTTAACCTGTTGACTGGGTCACATTCTCATTACCAGCTTGTCAGATGGGCAGTAAGTTGAGAAAATATTCAATACCCAGCCAACAAATGAGAAAATAAAATGCATATTTTTGCAGTGTAAGCCCCCCAGAACCATAGTATGGGCGACTGCATCTGCCATGCCCCTGTTACTTAATTTGCTAACTCCAAGATCACACTATCATGAAGAAAAGGGCACACTTTTGTCCCCATAAATAGAGCTCTGATCTCCATACAGGGAACTGTTCCCACTTACCCATGAAATGGTCAATGAAATGGGACCTGGCAGGCCTGCCAAGTCAAACAGAGAGATACTCCTAGCAGTCTATGCTAGGAGTCGCAACAAGAAACTGCAATCCCTGGAAGCTGTCCTCACCTTGGAGAATGCTAACGTCTGTACAGTTACTGAAACATGGTTCAAATCCATGGAAAGCACTCCGGCAGTCCATGGCTAGAATGCCTTTCATACATTTCAACCACCCACTGAACATGAAAGAGCAAGGTGAAGGTGTATCTATCTATATAAAGAATAAGCACATCTCAAGGCTGATCAAACAATATGACATGCTTGAGCTACTCCATGCCCACATAACCCTAGGAAAAATCCATTACCTTGTTCTTGCTAGCAGCAGGTCCTACACCATAAACCAGGAAACCCATGTATCATACCCAAAGTTACTAGAATCACTCACTATCCAGCCCAATACCATACTCAATGGTGATATTACCTGCCCCTCCATTAATTGGGAGGTATACATGACCACTAACATGCAGGCCCAAAGATTTCTTAACTTTGTAAAGTCAAATGCCCTGGAGTAGCTAGTCTGCAGACCTATAGGAGAACAAGTACCACAGATCTGGTACTCACAAATATGGAAGAGTACTTCACCTCCCCAGCCGACACCCCCCCAACCCCGTGTGATATCCTCACTGATAAGATCAAATCACAAATTGGTCTCTGCTAAAATAAAGGTAAAACTAGTCCCCCCACCTAACCTCAAAAACTTTAAGAACTTCTCAGACTAGCTGAGATGGCTTAGTGGTAACTTGCTGTGGCTATGATGTGCAGAGTCCTGGGTTCAAGATTTGCTAGGGCTGATTGTTTGGGTGGGAGGTTGGAGTGATGGTTAAGGTGTTTAGCTTATAGACACAAGGTACAGGGTTTGATTCTCAGATGTGATAATTGGCCAGGCTTAAAATGACTCACAAGAGCATTTAGTCTAGTACCAATCTATGAACCTATGAACCTATGAACCTAAGGTAAATTGCCTCCTACTAAGGGACAGCATGGTTAGTTTCCAAGCTCCCCCAAATCAAGGAAAACCTATGCTGAGGTGTATACAAAAGCCCTGTACAACCATATAAACAACTGCATAAAAACAGCAGTACCAGACCAAAATAAACCAAGGTCAAATTGCAAAAACAAGCCACCCTGGTATAGCCCTGGTATTAATAGGTTGTACAACAAAAGAAGAAAACCCTGTCAAGAAGTAAGAGGGAATGTGCACAACAAAGCAAAATGTTCCTTATTAGTCTAAACAAGTGAAGGGAGAGCCAGTCAAGTCTCAGAAAGCAGACTTTGAGGTAAAAACATTTTCCAATGCTAAGGATAACCATAAAGCATTTTTCAGTTATGTCCCAATCGTAAGGTCAACACCCAACAATATGCTGAATTAGTTGTGGGTGGCATCTGTGATGATTGGGGAGAGATGGGTGAAGGCTGCCAGCCTAGTCAAATAGAATTTGATATATAATTCTGGCATTTGCAAATAAATGTGAAATACAGGCATGTTTTCTTGAGGGCGTAAACAACATGTCCTACTGGCCCAGTGAAGCATGTAGTGACACTTTCATGTTAGAATTTCACTCCAGTGTGGCTGGATGAAGGTTTCATGCCCATTGTTTTAAGGCTAAAGTTTATGACCAGAATTTACATGTGGAAGGTGCTTTATTGCTCTGGTTTCTGCTAGTGTGTATATGTGAAATGCCTTGTATTGTTGTAAGTCTCAGACCAGGTGTTAAGATGATGCAATATGAATACTGGGAAACCTAAGTGTCAAAAATGATGTAATTTGGGAGGGCCTTAGAGACATGTTTGTTAGTAATGTTTAAATACTATTTCTCACAAGAGACTGAGAGCATTTTGACTTTGGACATCTAACTCAGCACTCTGCCTTATGCTCACATGTAAGTTTTAGCACTGTGATTTCTTGTAGGAATAGTTAAAGCTAGTAAAGATTAATTAGGTATTTTTCTTTGAAATCAGACCTGTCCTACTGCATTATTTTAAGTTTCTGTGTAATTTCTGAACTCTTAGACATCTCTGAGGTATAGTAGTTTTGTCTTGTGTTTTAATTATTTATTATTAAATATTTTTAAAACCTTCTACCTGTGGCTGGTTTGTGCAGAGATAAGCTCTAGAGTATATTGCATATTTATAGAGTTTATTGTAATAGGCCATTCTAAAAATCCTTAGACTGTATAGTCACATTACCATTGGATAATAATATTGCACAGTAATAATTGGACACCCTTTTAAGGGCCTTTCAGTAGCTGATATTATTAGCTGGGTGGTGGCAGGGATTACTACCATATGGTCTGAGTAAAGGGGCACAGCTGGAGAATCTGTGTCAGCCTTTCCCAGGAGACTCTGTGAAGTTGTATAAATACTTATCTCAAAGTGTGTGTGTGTGTTGTATCAGCTACTTGGCAGGGACACAAAGCACTGGTTGGACAGAGAGGGTACTGGAGGTTTTAGCTTTCCCAGCTAGGCTGAGACCTGGACCATATTCCTGTGCTAGTGGAGAATCTTATTGAGGACCTGGTGAGCAAGGGAGCAACCAGACCCAGACTGACTGTGATCTCTGTGTGCACTTAAGGGAAATTGTACTTTACTGTGTGTATTAGTTATTCTTTCCTCTCTTCTAGGAGACAACCTCCCTGGTGTTAGCGGTGAGGACTGAGGCTCCTTGATTGCTGGGCCAGGGCACGGTCATCACAGCATCACCTAACAAAGTCTGCTGAAGACTGCAAGCTGGGAGTAATCAATGAATTCCCCAATGATGTAAATATCCTTCAGGAATGTCTAGATCCTGCAAATGATTAGCGCAAGAACCATGGCCTAAAATTAAATGCAAAAAAAAAAGCATTATCGTACCCTTTAGGACGTCGAATGTTCCTGAAAATTACAACATTAATAGCACACTCCAAGGAGTAGATTCAGAAGTGAGAGATCTAGGTTATCAGATAGTAGCCTGAACTTTGACTGATATGTGTCCACAGTGGTGAGGAAGTCCTTCTATGTGGCACAAGTTATAAGTAAATTTATGGCATCCACAGACAAGAAAATTTTAGTGACACTGTACTCAGCCTTCATTAGATCAATAATTCAGTACAATGCGCCATTTGGCATGTACATGAATAGGCACTTACAACAGCTGGAGTGACCTCAGAGGTTCGTCACAAAGAAAATACAGGGCGTAAACAACATGTCCTATGTGGATAGACTAAATGCCTTATCCCTTTACTCTGTCCACTACTGGATATTAAGGGTTGATCTATGCCTGAATTACAAGGCACTCACAAATCCTGCCCTGAGGGAACTGCTGCACATCCACACATCAGTCAGCACAAGGGTCATCTAACCTATGGATCTAAACTTAGTCAGAGACTCAAATAAAACATGCTGGAGAGACATATATGTGTATCAGAGATTGCCCCTTCTTTGAAACATGCTTCCTATTCACATTAAGCAGAGCCCTTTCATGGCCCCCTTCAAACACGGTTTGGATCAAATGTTGGGGAATTGCAAATTCACATATGTGGCAGTGCTAATATCCCTTATAGACAAGGCCAATCTGTATGATACTCAAGGCCTAGGTACAAATCCATGCCATCCTCTTGCCCCTAGAGGCCATATATTGGGTAAATTGGGTTATATATGCTAAACTTGTAAGAGCTCTTAAGTCATTAGCCTAATAATCTCTTATAAATCTATGAAAATACAAACCTATATTCAATGACAGAAATTGAGTGAAGAAGCTCTTGGTGAGATGTTGTTTTATAAAATAGACTACACCCAAAAAATCCATACAGTTTTAAAGAATGCATTATTATATAAATGTACAAATAATTCTGATTTATAGAAATGCAGCAAAAAATAAGAAAGGATATTATACATTTTATTTAAGTGTTTTGTTTCTGGTAAGTGGGTATGTAAATTAGGCAGTAAGTCACCTATCTTGATGCAAGATTGTTGTTCCAGAAAACACTCATTTAGAAATGCCATTGCAAAATAAGCAAACAATAGTAATAACTGACATTATCCTACCACTGTACTCTTACCTTATCAGATCCACGACTGAATAAAGTGTCCCCTTTGGTATGTACACATCCATGCATATTACTCAAATGGAAAAGCCACAAGGACTTCTAACCATGAAAACTGCATATCTTTAATCCTTCATCTACTCTGATAGATTAATACAATTCTCCTTATAGTCAGTAGCGACTCATACCTCTCAACTGTACAGATTTCCACAGAATGTCCAGATTTTTGCCTTATATTTTTGTTTGTTTCTTCATAAAAAATGTGTTTTTTGACAAATCACTGGGATGATCTAAGGATTAGAGTCACTAAATAATGACATGTATTTGAGTTTTAGACTTCATATCCTTCAGAAAATGCATGACAACACAAGTCTTGTTATGCTAGCAACTTTCTCAGTTTATAACAGCAATATTTAAAATGTGTCCCTATTTTTAGGCCTTTGTCCCCCCATTATGTCAGGCTTTGCCCAGATTTCTTGCACTAAGAGGCTGAGAGGTATGAGTAGCGTGCAGGTTGTTATGAGGTAGCCTGTGTTTTGCTTTTCATGCCATGAAACACCTAGTGCTATTAAATCTATTATTTCTTCTCAAAACCAGTGGCTCTACAAACACCCACAGTAAGGCCTTAAATCTACTCTAACAAATAAACAAGACTCACTGGAGAGATAGGTTCCTAATTCAATGCAGTCCAAGCCTATGGAATAAGTTGCCACTACAGGTCAGGCTAAGTATTACTTTAGCTACCTTTAAGGCTAGTCTTGAGGACTAGATGGGCAGAAATTTTCACCAGGATATCATGTACTGTCCTACTCAGTTTCAGAGGTGAGCACTACTAAGTGCTTGAAAAAGTTGGCAAGAATTTTTAAGTTTGCCTTCTTAAAATTGTATATGGCTGTGCATCTTATCATCCCTGTGATTGCTTGCTGAGTAAGTTCCAATGTTCCTATGTAACACAGCCTGGACAACACATTAGATAAGAAAAACAACCAAATACAGGAATATTTATCTATTTTTTTATACATACATTTATTTATCCTTTGCTCACCAGGTTAGTCCCACTCAGGAGAGACCTGGCATTTATACTACTAGGGTATATTTGGCCTCAGCGAGCTTCCCCTAGTCTTTTTCAGTAAGTGCTGTAGGATCTTTTACATACACCTGAGCTACCACCAACTCTAACAGATTGGACTTTTGTTTAACATCTCATCCAAAGGATGGCATACACACAGGAGCACCTTTAATGCTATACTGCAGCATCATGTAGCCAATGACTTAAAACAGGAATAGAACCCATTGCCTTTTGGTTGTCTAGCACCAAAGGCCAGCATGTTACCTGTTGAGCCACTGACACTCCACAAATCTGGTGTATACATACATACTTATATGCATACATACAATCTTCCTAGCCAAATTTAATCTCACTAAAGTTATTCTTTTACATGAGGACCAGGACAGGCATGATACCTAAAGGAGGAGAAAGGGAGGACATCAGAAATTAAAGGCATTTATCAAAATTTTGGCAAAGATATTGGCAGGAAGACCAGATGTAATACTGCCAAAAATAATACAAGCAGGGCAAAATGGCTTCATGAAGGGAAGAAAGGCGGAACAAAGTGGTGGGACCTGCTGGATTTTAGAAAAGAAGCATGAAGGGAAAGGTAGGATTCTGCTCTTTGACTCTTCACTGCTCTTTGACGTGAAGGAGGCTTTTGGTGTATTAAGGCAGGTAAGAAAAAAGATCATACATTCAAAACAGGCCATATACAAAGACCCAGAAACTGAAATACTCATAAGTGGAGGAGTACCTAAGGAGACAAGGATAGAGATTAGAGATGAGGGGACAAGACAGGGGTGCCCACCCTCCACCTGATGGAGCTGACAGTGGAAGTCAGACACAATTTAACAATACTGGATGAAAAAGAGGGGATTAAATTAAAAGTCAACGCTAAGAGTTTAAACATGAAACTGTACTCATTGCAAGCATTCTCAACTCTGGAAGATGATGACATTTGCTCAGTCACAGAAACTTGGCTCAAAGCTGCAAAGAGCACCCCAGCCTTACTGGGTTACTCATCCTATCATACATTCAGACCCCAAAGCCAAACATGGTGGAGTTTCAATATATATTAAAAACATACAAACCTCCAGGCTGGTCTGTCAGCATGATGCACATGAGACACTCCAGGTGCAGTTAAACATTAACAAGACCCCTATTCAAATCACAGCTAGATACAGGCCCCCAAATTAACTCAAGATGCCCACTCTTCCTATCTGGACCTCTTTGAATCTATCAAGATTCAACCCTTTAGCCTGATCCTGGACGACTTTAACTACCCAAGCATAGATTGGAATGACAGTTTGCTGATCTCTGGGCTTTGGCTTGGTTCCTGTGCTATTCCATATCCTTATTTGGATAAAGGGAAGCTTCTTTGTTCACTAGTGGGAGTGGGGAGCACTGAGCAGCCTATTTGTCCCTAGAGCAGTGGTTCCAGCCAGAAACTTGTAGTCTATTGGCCATTTTAGGTCAATTCCTAGCTCTTTTCAACCCCCTGCTATAAAGCCCGCTTTAGCGCGCTTTTGCGTGATTTAGCACGGAGTTGTCCATAGAGCACCATCGGGCAGCACCGGTTAAACAAGGTTAAACTATTTCTGGCTCCGTAAAGTCTGCTTTTCAATTTTTCTCTTAGAACTTCTCTACTTGCAATCTAAACAGTCTATTCTCTATCTCAAAAGCTCAGCACTTGCTCCTAAAGCATTTTTATATAGGTAAAGCTCAGCACTTGCTCCTAAAGCATTTTTATATAGGTAAAGTACTTGTATACTAAACAAAGTACTACATTAGCCTAGACTCCCCTTGAGTACCCATTTCCCTATAGGTCCCTTCTGACTCAGTTACACAGCAAACTTTTTCACTTTTTCTAGCATGTCGAAGGGTCAGTTGCTAGTGTCCTCTCCTGTTCAGCTGGTGAATCTGGGCATCTTGAGGCAATGTTACAATTGCCTCATGTACACAGACAACCCACTCCTTCTCCCACAAAACACAAATACATGTGAGAGATGCAACTATATAGCCAAACTGGAGGCTGAGCTCTCTCAACTCAGGACTGGCAAGACCAGACAGGAGGAGAAGGAAACCATGCACACCACAAACCCAGTTTCACATAGAACTATCACAACTGCAAAACAAACACATAAACACACAAAGACATACTTGGAGGCACTGATCAAAAATCTACCAAAACTACAGAGGCCTCCAAAGCAGACACCCAAGCAACTGCCACCTCAAGACATAAGACATGCAACACATAGTTCTCAAAGTCAGTGTGCTAAACAGTCACAGCCCTTAAGGCCAAACACAATGCCAGACACACTTGTTATAGGTGACTCCATGTCCCACTCACCAGACTGAACAAGGAAAAGATCACAGTAAGCTGCCTGTCAGGCGCTAGAATCTGCCACATAACACAAGCACTCAGGTCACTCCACAGCAAGTACAAGTATGACTCAGTCATTGTCCATGCCGGTGTGAACGACCTCAGACGTACCTCCCTGGACTACATGAAAAGAGACATAGAGGAGCTCTCAGATTATGTAGCCCAGGCTGGTATGACCCTGACCCTGAGCAGTATCCTACCCTCACCAAGAATGATGCCACAATACAGAGACAAAATGATCAGCTTTAATAATTGGCTTAATTACTGGTGTCATTCTAAGGGGATCCAATGTCTGTCTGCCTGGGATGACATGCTTGACAAGCCACACTGCTTCGCAAGGGATGGCTTGCACCTGTCACCCCTGGGCTTCCGGATATTGGCAAAAGCTCTTGCCACCCCCATAGTGCCTTTTTTAGGCAGGGCTCAAATGATAAACCTACCGCCCTAGAAAACAAAAATGGAGAAAAACTAAGGGTAATACTGCTCAATGCCAGAAGTCTAAACCTCAAGATGCACGCCCTCGAAGCCCTCCTCAGTATGGAGAACATTGATGTCTGTGCTGTGACTGAAACCTGGTTCAAGGCTCCTGAGAGCACCCCAGCACTATCAGGTTATACCTCATATCATGCGTTCCGGCCCGAAAATCCAGACCGAACCACAAAAGGAGGGGGAGTATCCATATTCATAAAGGATACCCACACCTCCAGGTTAGTGGCAATGCACGAAGCATCGGAGACCATCCAGGTGCAATTAACCATAGGTAAAACTGCCCTACAGTTTGTAACATGCTACAGACCACCTTCTCAAACTCAGGAAACCCACACAGCCTTCCTGAAGACACTGGAGAGTATGAATGTCTCTCCAAACACCATCATATTGGGTGACTTCAACTACCCAAACATAGACTGGGAACATTACTCAAGCCCCAACACCCTAGCCCAATGGTTCCTTGAGTTCATAAACTCAAATGCTATGGAACAACTAGTCACCATTCCCACAAGAGGAGAAAATATACTAGACCTGATCATCACAAACATGGGGACAAAATGCTCCACACAGGAAGTATATCCCTCATTGGTGAGATCAGACCATAAATTAATCTCACTGGAGATCCACATCCCGCCCCCACCCCCAGCAAAAAAGACCACAGTGAAGAACTTCTCAAAAGCAAACTTCACACTTCTTAAGACTGGAGTGGTATCCTTCAAGGCCCCCGAGCCAGTGGAAACCACAACCCACGCTGCTGAAACCCTTACAAATGCCTTCTACGAGCACCTCCAGGAATGTATGGATCAAGCAATCCCTAATAAAATCAAGACCCTTTCCACCAAAGGCAGGCACCCAGTCTGGTGGACTCCAGCTATAAACAAACTCTACAACAAGAGGAGAAAGCTACTACATGACAGAGCAAAATCCCTAAATGGGAAGGCATCTCTGATCAATACTAGCAAAAAACTACGATCACTCATAAAATCATCCAAGGCCAACATTGAGAGAAAAATCGCTAATGACACAAAAGACAATCATAAAGCCTTCTTTAGCTATGTTAGAAACCTGGGTGGAAACTCCCAGATATGCTCAGAATTAGTCCAAAATGATAAAAAAATCACTGAACCCACAGACATTGCCAACATACTGGCAGACAGGTTCAGTGCAAATTTCTCCCTCCCCCCCCAAAAGGAGAAATATCTATCCCACCAGAGTCTAGCCTCCCAAACATCTCAGATGCCCAGGTGAGAGCTGCTCTCTCTAAAGCAAAAAACACAGCATCAATGGGACCGGATGGTGTCCCTGGCTGTGTGCTACACGAACTCAATGAGGAACTAAACCCACACATAAGGCTGCTGTTTAATCTTAGCCTTACTACAGGATACGTACCCAAAGAATGGCATATGGCAACTGTGGTCCCACTCCACAAAGGCGGTGCTTCTACGGACCCTGGAAATTACCGCCCCATAAGCTTGACGAGCCTTGTCTGCAAAGCTATGGAGAGGATCATAATGGAACTCATAAATAAAGATATTGGGGACCTACAGACACTGGATCCTACCCAATTTGGCTTTGTCAAGGGCAGATCCTGCCTCTTGAACTTGGTCGACTTTTTCAAAACAGTCACTAAGGCCATTGATGAGGGTAAGGCAGTTCACACAGCCTACCTTGACCTAGCAAAAGCGTCGACACAATACCCCACTCGGGCATCATAGAAAAGCTCACCAGCTTAGATGTAAACCCATATGTCACAAGATGGGTTGCAAACTGGCTCAAGGACAGAACACACAGGGTTAGAGTTGCTGGTGCCATGTTAGACTCTAAGCCGGTCACGAGCGGTGTCCCACAGGGCTCAGTCCTGGGCCCCCTCTTGTTCGGCATTTATTTTTCTGAAGTGCAGGCAAACATAGGGGGATTGTGGCTGACAAAATTTGCAGATGACTGCAAACTGGGCACCATAATTGACACTCCATCAGACACAGACATCCTCCAGAAAGGTCTCATAGAAATGGATAACTGGTGCCAGTTGAGTACAACGCCCCATTCAGAATGTACCTTACCCGACACCTGCAGCAGTTGGAAAGACCCCAAAAGTTCCTCACCAAAAGGATAAAGGGGCTCAAACATATGTCATATGATGCCCAACTGAAGAAACTCCAGCTCTATTCAGTCGCATACCGTCTGCTCAGAGGTGATCTGTGCCTGACATACAAGGCCATGTCCAACCCGGAATTAATGGACATGCTCCACCTCAAAAAATCCAAATCCACCAGAGCCACGAGAGCAAGAGACTTAAACCTCAACACGGATATAAATAGGACATGCTGGAGGGACAGATTCATCACCCAGAGACTCCCTACACTATGGAACAGAATCCCAGTCCATGTGAGGCAGAGCCCCTCACTGACTCTGTTCAAGAGAAATCTTGACGAGTGGATGGGAGATCGTAGGTTTACCCCGGGAATCATCTCTGTATCACTGCTGGACAGAGGCACAGCAAACTAATGGGTATAGTATTCTCATCCTAAGGGGTGGTGAAAGCCACACACACTCTGGCTAGGCTTATAAATGCCCTAGGGCAGATAGCCTAGTATGAACCTATGAACCTATGAACCTATACCAGAACACAAATGCATAGAGATTCCCCGATTTTGTCAATGCAAATGCCTTGCAACAGCTAGTTGATGCCCCCACAAAAGGTGATAATATCTTGGACTTGGTATTAACCAACATAAGTAACCACTGCAGCATCCCTACAATATCATCCTCTCTGGTAAGATCTGGCCATAAAGCGGTCACTTTCAAAGTTACCATCTCCCCTGACACCCCTCTAGCTAGGGTCAAGCAAAAAAAAGTTCTCCAAAGTAGATTCTAACCTCCTGAGGGATGGTATAAACAGCTTCACAGCCCCCTCCCTCTCTGTAGGAACTGGCATCAATGTCCAAACCTACACCAAAGTACTATACAAGCATTTATATAGATGCATGGAATCAGGAATACCTGACAGGATGAAATCATAGTCCACAAGGAAGAGTAAACCTGTCTGGTGGACATCTGTAATAAATAAACTCTATAACAAAAGGAAAAAATTGCTGTCCAGGAACAAGAAAGATCAAGTGCCCAATTGGAAGCAATCTCTCCATAGCCTGAACAAGCAAATAAAAGCACTACTGAAATTCTCCAAAGCAAACTTTAGGTTCAAATTGGCCACATCTACAGGAGGCAGTCATAAGGCCTTCTTCACAGTCTCAAAGGAAGCACCCAGATCTGCTTGGAAATGGTTGTCAAGGACACCACATACACAAATTCTGTAGATATAGCCAACTTGCTGCATGACAAATTCAGTGAAAACTTCACCCCACTGCCCCCCCATCAGTAAATCTGGACATCCTCAGTACCTGCCCCCCTCCCCTTATCACTAGTGAACAGGTCATCACTGCCCTCTCAAAGGCAAAAAATACAGCCTCCATGGGACCCAATAACATCCGAGGTTGCATCCTACATGAACTCAGGCAGGAACTTGCAGCACCATTAGGCACCCTATTAAACCAAAGCCTGAATACCGGCTTCATCCCAGCTGAATGGAGGACAACCACTGTCATCCCTCTGCACAAAGGTCCACCGATCTGGGAAATTATAGACCCATCAGCCTAACTAACCTGATCTGCAAGGCTGTGGAATGGATTATCATGGACTTCATTAACAAGGATATTGGCAACCACTCGATCCCACACAGTTTGGTTTCATCCAGGGGAATGCATGTCTGTTAAATTTGATTGACTTCTTTGAGACAGTCATCGAAGCTATGGAGAAGGGGAAAATGGTGCACACCGTCTACCTTGACCTGGCCAAAGCCGTCGACACTATTCTATACTCAGGCATAATAGATAAACTCTCTCAACTATCAGTATCAGTCTATATGTTACCAGATGTGTAGCAAACTAGCTCATTGATAGAACCCACCTAGTCAAAATTGGGGAAGCTACTTCAAGTATTAGACCTGTAATGAGCAGCATACCCCAGGGATTGGTCTTGGGGGCCTCTGTTATTTGGGATATACTTTTCTGAGGTGCAGGCCAAAACCCATGGGCTATGGCTGACCACTTTTGCACATGATTGCAAGCTGGATACTGTCATCAATTCCCCTAGTGATCTGGACATCCTCCAAAAGGGTCTCACCCAGACAAATTATTGGTGCCAGAAATATGGCCTCAAGCTGAATACCAAAAAATGCATCATCATCCCCTTTGGGGAAAGTGAAGTCCACACAAATTACCACATTAATAACAACATATTAAGCAAGCAATCAGTCGTGAGGGATTTGGGTACCCAGGTTGATAGCAAACTGACTTTTGACCACCATGTTGCTTCTGTTGTACAGAAAGCTTTCTACATGGCCCACCTTATAAGTAAGGGTATCTCATCCAGGGGCAAGGAGGTCATAATATCCCTGTATTTTTCCCTTATAAAGCCCATTATTGAGTACAATGCCACTTTCAACATGTACCTCGCAAAGCACATGCAGCAGCTGTAGAGATCACAGAGGTTCCTCACAAGGAGAATCCAGGGCCTAAAACATCTATCCCACACTGACAGGGTAAAAGCCCTGTCCCTCTTTTCAGTTTCATACAGACTCCTTAGAGGTGACCTTGTTTGCCATACAAAGCAATCTCAGACCCCACCTTGATGAGACTGCTGCATATCTGCAAGTAAAGCTGCACTCAAGTAACCTGCATGCATGATCTCAACCTGGTCTGTGACATCAATAGGATTTGTTGGCAGGATAGATTTGCATCCCAGACAATCCCCCATCTGTGGAATAGACTCCCTCTCCACATCAAGCAGAGTACCCCATTATCCCTTTTTAACTGCAACCTGGATAACTGGATGGGAAACAGAAAATAGCCCCCTGGGATTCCACCTGTGTCCCCGCTGGACTGGGGCATTGAGTGCTGACTTGGCTAAAAATGGGCTAAACTCTTGACTAGGCATATAAGGGCCTCAGGACCAATAGCCTAGTAAGTTCCTAAGATCCTATGATCCTATGGATACACCCATATGACTGCATGTTAATATCAAAGGATGTGGCTGCAGCAATGGAAGCTATAAGAAAACATGCAAGAAGTTTAGGGAAGTTACAGAGCCCAGGTGCAGCAATAAAAAGACAATGACAGCAAGATTAGGAAAGGGGAAAGGAAAAGAGGAAATAAGTAAGATAAAAGAAGTGGTGCTCCCCAAGTACCTAGGGCTCTATTTTGGGAACAAAGTGTGAGAGAGACAATCAGGGAAATAGACTAGAGGAAGTTGGAAAAAAGGAGAGATATTTATGCATTGCTTGAGGGAAGAATGCAGCAAGGCTGATGATACTGCCAATAATCCTCCATCTACTCAACAACATACAAATAGATCCTATCTACAAAAGGCTATAACAATTGCAAAACAACAGTGGATTAAGTCAATAAAGGTAAGGGGAGGAGAGTGAACAAGCTAAAAATAAGAATGAATCAGAAAGAGAGTGGGGTTCCCACATATCCCATCATATGCGCTATGTAACATAATTCATTGGATAGAAACAGATGAGAAGGAGGTGAAGCAACTGAGAATGCAGGAGAGAGAGAGACATGAAAAAAGCATACCAAAGGATGTTGAATGCAGCAACACTAAAAGAACAGGGATGTGTGAAATGGAGGTGAAAATAATCTCAAAAAAAACATGGGGAACCAAAGGGTGGCTGGCAAAGATAAGGAAGAAAAAGTAAGAACTCTGGAGGAGAAGTGGAAAAGCTCAAGAGGAGGATTTGGTATGCAGAGAAAAAAGATGCCAGGGAAAGATGTAAAACAATGGAGGAGTTAATATTGAAATATAAAATACCAAAGGCCCTGTGGTGCAACTACTCAGCACTCAGGGAGTCTAGCAAAAAGAATACAAAGTGGGTAACAGGATAAAGGAGGAGCCAGGGAAAGAAGGCAAAAAGAGAGAGAATGCCACCCTAGAGGAAATGGAAGAGGTAGGGAAGTAAAAGACCTATGAAGCATTAAGGGTAAGAAGGGCATAAGTTAAAGATGAGAGGATAAGAAAGAATTAGAGAAGGGAGGAAGAATGGAAGAAAGTTGCAGGGTACTGGAAAAGACAATTTATGTAGTTAAGCATGTGCAAAAGTATGCAGAGTAGGAAATCAAAGCCTGAGATTACCACAAATTGTAACTAACTCCATGAAATTACTAAAGGAATGCAGAAAGGAGGATAGTAGCTGCTGGATTTCTGAATTTAAAGGAGGAAGAGGTAGGAATAGTACATATGTCCTAGGACTGTAGGTGTGCACAAGAAGACTAGAAGTAAAAAAAAAAAATAGAAAAAAAGAAGAAGTCTAGACGTAGGCAGAGATGATGTGGGCAGACATATTTCAAAAAGAATCAGACCATAATTTAGAATTTTGCATATGGGGCATAAAGAAAGAGGATAGCATCTGGTAAGACAGAGAAAAGAACGTTATCAGACTGGTGAGCACTGAAGTTAAAACTAGTAGCACTCAAACCTGAATGGGACAGGGGCATGGCCAGGATGACACTAGGATAGCAGTACTTTTCTTCTGTTCTGCTACTACATATATTTCTGACAGGAAATATTATTTCTAAATAATTCTAAACAACTCAGTTAAGTGAATTATGATAAACTTTGGTGTTCTAAAGCAGTATATGAAACATTTTACTTAAAATTCAACTATTTTCCTGTCAACATCTGTGAGAAAGAATGTCTTTACTGTATCCTGCGGCACTATGAGTTATACAAAGGCAGCATCTCAAGTCTCTGTGTTCAAAAAATAGCTTCAGTCATTACTAATATTTAAGAATTGTCTTTGAAAGTAGATAGACTGGACAGCAAAATAGATGACTTTAAGAAAAGCTTTTTCAAACAAATGGAATAAATTAATGAAACTCTGCAGTTACAGAAAAAGCAGATTTCTGGCATTAAAGATTCCTTGAATGATATGGAAGGAAGGCTAAGTGAAGAGAACAATACTGAATTCCTAATAAAACAGAACAACTCTTTACCAGCCAAAATAGATGACCTTGAAAACAGGTCCTGTAGGAACAACATTTATATATTTGGTCTACCAGAAGAAACATAAGGTAACAATATGGTTAATTTATTGTCTCCCTGGCTCACTAAAACATTAAATTTGCCTGAAGCTCTCTCTTTTGGTATAGAGAGTGTTCACAGATCTCTGGTTAATCCTGTATCAAACTCTAGTACTTCGTCGAGGTCCATCATGGTTAAAATTATTTCATCTCAGGATAAAGAACTGGTACTTAAAACTCCCTTGGTTAAGTCACTACTTAAAGCAGAAGGAAATATTATTCATTTTGATAATGACTGTTTAGCAACAGTGATGTTTAAAAGCAAACAATTCCTTCCCTTTATAAGAGAAGTTAAGAAAACAGATAAAAATACATTCCCGGCCAGGCTGGAGATTTTCCTTTCTAATGGGGTTACATTTTTCAAAGATCATGACCTTGCATTGTCATATCTACAAACTAACAACATTTTTGAACAAACAGAGGATATGGACTGGTCCATTATATCCTTAAAAAGACAAATGAAAATAAGACAAATGAGAAAAAGAAGAAATTAGGGGGGAAATAGTTTTCTTTTCCCATTTTCTTTACTTACAAAGGTAATAGCAAGATGTCAACGATTTTTTTTTCTTTTTATGTAAACAGGGTTAGTTTTTCTTCTTTATATATCTTTACCAGCACAACATGAAATGACAACATGCTCAACTATAACATAAATAGGAATCAGAAAATCAAAAACAGTCTACTAATGTAAGGTAACTGAACTCCTTTTTTTCTGTCTTATGCCTATCTAATTTACAGATAACTAAGAATCATTTTAATACATCGTGAAAAAATATTATTAATTTCCCTTTAATCTTTAATAAAACATAGCATTTATACTAGTATATGATCTAAAGGGTTGGTTACAGAATTGCTTACTCAGGAACTAATGCATATTTTATATTTGAAGTAGAAAATAGCTGCAGTATTACACATAGCTGAATTTAAAGTTGTTTAATTCATATCAACTACACTTACCTACTAAAGGGAAAACACACTGGGCCAGATTCACGAAGGCTTGCACGGAGTCTAAGTGTAGAGTAAGACTCCAGACAGCCAATATGTCTGCCGTGTGATCCAGGAACAGCCAGCAGGGGCATGCATGAGAGCTCCTAAAACTACGCTTGCACGGACGGTGTTATATTATGCAAATTACCTCATTTGCTGCTGAAAGCTATGCAAATGAGGTAAATTTGCAATCCAGGAAACACTAACCTGTCTGAGTAAGAGTAGAGTTACTTGCAGAAATGTACTCCGTTCTGCAAATAGCAAAATGGAGCTATGACAGCTCCAAATAAAGGATGCATCCAGTTGAGGAAGCATGTCAATGGCCAAA
This sequence comes from Protopterus annectens, assembly GCF_019279795.1. Lineage (NCBI taxonomy): Eukaryota > Metazoa > Chordata > Ceratodontiformes > Protopteridae > Protopterus > Protopterus annectens. The sequence goes on along the minus strand of NC_056730.1, from coordinate 341,366,189 downwards.
TATAAGGCCATTGGCAGTTTTATCTGTTGCAAAATAATTAAAAAAAATGTTTTCCCTGATCTCCAGTGTTTAAGTGTAGTGCAGCGCTCTAAAAACCAGAAAATAAAAACAAAAAAGCCAAAAATAGGCATTTTATTAAAAATATTCTTCTGCCATGCAGGTGAATGGTAGGCTGAAGACGACATGGCTACTGAGTAGTGGTTGCTAAGGGGGGAAGCTCAGTTTGAGAGATGTAACCAAGCATTAGTAGGCAATTCTATGCAAATGAGGATATGGATAGTGAATCCCAATTTTCCCTGCCATGTGAACCATGTCCCTAAAGTGTAAGTGTAGGATTAGGGGAGTAGTAGAGTAGGAAATATGTGACATCATGAGGGGGTATGTATCAAAGACTGTAAGCTTTTTGTAGCAGAGTGGCATGTGTTTGCTGTGAGTTACTCAGGACAGGAAGAGGCATGTCTACAGTTATCTTAACTGAAACCCAGAAACCAAAGGTGTAAGCCGTGGCTATCACTAAAGTTTCTTGCAAAGATGCTTACACTATGTGCGCGCGTGTGCGCACCTATAAACCCATCTAAGCCTGTGTGCGCACCCGTGTAAGCCTGTGTAAGGCCGTATAAGCCTGTGTGCATGGATGTGCACCTGCCTAAGCCTGTGTGCATGTGTGTGCACTCGTGTGCGCATGTTTGCGCTTGTTTGCACGTCGCTGCCCCCTGTGGAAACAGAAAGGGAAAAGGAAGGAAAAGAAGTAGTAGGAAGTTAACCAAGGAGAACTAGCAGAGCTGCCTGGTGAAATCAGTCAGAATCAGCCAATTACACAGGCAGTACACTAGCCCAGCCTAGCACTTAAAACTCTGCAAACAACATTCCCCCATGTTTTTCTCAGAAACACTGCAACACTGCAGTATACAAAGAGAAGTGACAACTTAAAAAGCTTAACTGAGACAAAAAAAGTTAGGGGCTGCCATTGCTATTATAAGGCAACATGTGCAAGATGCTGAGGGTGGTGCCATTGTGAATGCTGCTGAGAAACCCACAGTGAAGAGACGGAGAAGAGTGTACAGACCCAAGGTAACCTACCAGGGGCTACATGAGCTGGAGATAGTGGAGCACTATAGAGTGGACAGAGACCTCCTGCAGCAAATTGTTGAGCTGTGCAGGCCATGCCTCACACACAGAACCAACAGAGGAGAATCCATCCCAGTGGAAGTCAAGATACGTGTTGGCCTAAGAATACTAGAAACAGGTACCTTCCAGAGGCCAATTGGTGATATGATGGGGATTTCACAGGCATCAGCATCCAGGGTACTGCACCAGTTCCTGAATGCCATGTCAGCACATGTCGGTGATCATGTATATTTCCCCAATTCCCGTGAGGTATTGGCCAGCAATATGCATCTCTTCCAGCAAATAGCGGAATACCCTGAGGTAGTGGGTGCAATTGACTGCACACACACATCAAAGCACCAGCCTGTGAGCGGGGTAAGGCCTACATCAACCGCAAGAGCTTCCACTCCATCAACTGCCAGATCATGTACGATGCCCAGGGCATAATACTGAATGTGTCTGCTGGCTGCCCTGGAAGCTACCATGATTCCCATATCTGGCATCTGACGCAGCTCTACCAGACATTTGCCACTGGGGACATCCCTGACGGTCACCTAGTGGGGGATGCTGGATACGCACTGGAGCCGTGGCTGATGACACCCATCAGAAATGCACACACACCTGAGCAAGAACTCCATAATGAGGCACACGCACAAACATGAAATGTAATCGAGCATGTGTTTGGGATGCTCAAGTCATGGTTCCGGTGCCTGGACACATCTGGTGGAGCCTTGCAGTACTCACCAACTACATGTACCCAAACTGTCATGGTATGTGTCATGCTACACAATATGATCCTGCAAAAACAGCTGCAGCAGGAACAGCATGGGGCAGGGCCAAACAGCCCCCCACCATTGCCAAGGCCTGCACAGGCACAACGTGACTCGGTGGAGGAACAACCTGAGCCTGCCCCAGTAGGCAGAAGGAGGCATGCCCAGTATGCCTTGGCCTTGGCAAAGAGGCAATGCATAACACATACACTGGTTCAGTAGAAACCCTGGAAATTATACCTCTCTCTGTCTCGCACATAAAATAAAAGGGATGCCTAACTTGATGCTACCTGTTTTCAAACATGTATAGGGAGTGTACTATGTGCATCTGACATAGGCAGCCCTGCAGCACCACCTGAGGCATGATTGCCATGTTTTAAGCAATATAAAGCAGTGCTAGGCAGCTTTTACCACTAATTAGTATATGTAAACAAAATATCCCGCGCCAACTAGCGCAACGTCGGGCAACGTTGAGTAATGTTGGGCAAGGTCGGGCAAAGTCGGGCAAAGTTAGGTAAACATGCTCATATCTGCTTTACTGTTCCTTAAGCAGTCTGGTCTGCCCATCATGAAAATAAAAAGCAGTGACAGGGCTCAAACTCAGTATACTGTGCACTATAGGCACAGTACTCAACCACTAAGCCATGACAACATTTCACTGACACAGACACAGCAGGACAATTGTACACTAATGCAAACACAAAGAAATGCTGTAGCATGCCCCTAAAGAGGCATATGGGTAACCTCCCCCACAGGCCTATGCAGACAGAGAACAGCAGGCCAGGCGGTGTGATGTGGTTGGGTAGGCTATGAAGTCGCAATCTAATATACGTGACAGTGGTGGCCAAGATTTGTAGTACAGTAGTATGCCTCAAGCCAGTACGATAGGCAACAGTACAGACTGAAATGGAGTACCTTACATAGCAGTGCAGGCCTAGCAAATGTGTATAAGTGTCAGGTGAACCCCTCATCCTATGTACACCCACAGTAACAATCAGGTGCGCCCCCGGATACAAATGTACAAAGAATAGCTGTCCCCCCTGTATGTAGAAATGTTGATAAGTCTATGCAAAGTGTCACATGGAAGCCCTGCAGGCACAGCATGATCCCTGTTGATTTATGACACAAAGGTGAGCCCTGCTGTAAAAATACAACGTGATTTTCCACACACATTTAGTATAAATGTCTATAGCGGGCATGCTCAAACACTTCAACAAATGTAGTGGATTTCATTCAGCATCACACTGAAAGGTCATACTGGGCATGCTCACACACACAGGCTAAATATGGAGATGATAATAAGGGATCTATGGACAAATGTGGTTAGTCATCTCTACTTCCAGAAACACATTCACAAAGTGGTCAGAAAATTATGTTATGTGTTCACACAACCTGCCAAGGTCTGTGCATGCAGGTCAAAGGAGGTTCCCTCTACTCATCAGTCATCAGACCCATCAGAGACTACCACAACACACCTGCGATGAATCTGACTAGGCACCGTCAGCAGCTGGAAAGACCACTGAAGTACCTCAACAAGAGGATTACTGGCCTCAAACAGTTGCCCCATGCAACAAGACTGAATTTAACCCAATCTGTACTCTGTTGCATACTGTCTACTCAGGAGATCTCTGCACAACAGACAGGTCCATGTCATGGCAACACTCAGATCTGTTCTGAGTTACAGCTCAATGGCACTAAATATACAGACCCAACTGATATTGCCAACATCCTGGCAGATAGGATCAGTGTTAACTTTACCCCCCTCTCACCCTTGAAAGAGCACATCACTATAATGGAAGACTGCAAAGTTGCTGTCATCACAGCTGCACAGGTAAAAAAACACTCTCCAGAGCCAGTATCACAGCAGCCATGGGACCAGATAACTTTCCAGGCTGTGTTCTACACAAACCACAGAACAAACAGACACCACACCGACGTACAATGTTCAGTCATAGCCACACCTCAGGCTTTGTGCCAGCTGAATGGTGCACAGCGACGGTTATCCCACTACACAAGGGTGGAGACACCACGGACCCCAGGAACTAACGCCCCATTAGCCTGATGAGCCTGCCCTTCAAGGCCATGGAATGTATCATCATACAACTTATAAAAAAATACAGTTGTAATCTCCAAACCCTGGACCACAACCATGTTGGGTTTGTAAAATGCAGATCATGTCTCCTAAACCTGGTAGATGACATTGAAGCAGTTACCAGAACCATAGACAAGGGTAAGGTGGTTCGCACAGCCTATGTAGTTCCTGCCAAGGCTTACAACACCACCCCACACTCTGTCAATACAGATAAACCCACTAAAGGAGGTATAAATTGCTATGTCACAAGATGGGTTGCCAACAGGCTTACTGACAGAACACACACTGTGAAAGTAGCAGACTCCATGTATGACTTTGGACCAGTGGCGAGTGCAGTACCACAGGCTCCAGTCCAGGCTCTTGTCCTGTTTAGTATCTACTTCCCTGAAGTAAACTTTAACATGGAAGGTCTGTGGCTACTGAAGTTTTCAGATGACTGCAAACTAGGAGCCATAATTGTAAACACTAAAGATGTGGACATCCTACAAAAGGGCCTCACTGAGACAGATGGCTGTTGTCAAAGCCATGGGTTCAAGCTCAATGCCAAAAAGTGCATTCTCATCCCCTTTGTTAAAAACTCTGTAGACATGAACAACAACATAGGCAGTAGTATACTTAACACTGAAAGTGTGACAAGAGACCTCGGGTCACAGGTGGACAGTGGACACAACTGTGATAATCACATCCCCACAGTAGTCAGGAAATCCTCCTATGTGGCACACCTCATCACAAAAGGTGTCTCATGCAGAATAGAAGAGGACATTGTTCCCCTCTACTCATCACTCACTAGAACCATAATAGAGTACAACACCCCTTTTGCTATGTACCTCACAAGACAACTACAACAACTGGAAAGCCTGCAGCAATACCTCACAAAGAGCATTAGCGGCCTTAAATACATACCATACACAGACCATCTCAAAATGCTCCAGCCGTACTCCCTTGCATATCGCCAACTCAGAGGTGTTCTCTGCCTAACATACAAAGCTATGTCAAACACAGAGCTGTTGGACATGCTCCACGTAAAACACTCACATTCCCTCTGATCTTCGGACCCAAAACCACGAGTGAAATATTAAAGGAAGGGGTGTATCCATTTATCTTATGGGTACCCACACCTTCAGGTTAGTTGCACAGCATGAGGCCTTGGAGACCATGCTTATCAGATTGTAGCCTGCTACAGATCACCAACCTTGTCTCAGGAACCTCACTCAGTATTCCTGAGAACAGTGGAAAATACAAAGGTCCTATCAAACACCATTATATGAGGAGATTACAACTAGCCAGACATTGAGTGGGAGAATTACTCATGTACAATGTCCTTTGCCCAATGTTTCCTAGAGTTTAAAAACTCTAACACCCTGGAACAGCTGGTCATCATGCCCACTAGAGGTGACAACATACTGGACCAGATCATCACCAACAAGGGGTACCAGTGTACCACAACAGAGATAAACCCCTCGCTGGTAATATCAGATTATAAAGTAATCACACTGGACATCCACATCCCTCCCCCCCCCCAGTCAATGAAACCACTGTGAAGACATTTTCAAAAGCAAACTGCACACTTCCCAAGACCAAAGTGGAAAGTTCCAAAACCCCCTTGCTATAGGCTAATGCTATACAATCTGCCGAATCATTAACAAGTGCATCCTATGAGCATCTACAAGGATGCAGTGATTGAGACATCCCAAATAAAACCAAGATACACTCTTCCAAAAATAAGAAACCAATCTGGTGGTCATCGCCCATACATAAGCTAGACAACAGCAGGAGGAAATGAACACATGATAGAGCAAACTTCACAAAAGGAAAGGCATCACTGATCATTATTAGGAAGAAACAATGATCGATCATAAAATAATCTAAAGCCAGTTTCTAAAGACAAATTGCCAAGGAATGTGAGAATAACAACCACAAAGCCTTCGTTAGCTATACCAAACATGTAGGTGGCAACGTCCAAATATGCTGTCAGCAACTGAAAAATGGCAAGAAATACACTGAACCAACTTACATTGCCCACATCCTGGGGGACAGGTTCAGTGCAAACCCCCCAATCACCCCCAAAAAGGCCTGTGTCCATCCCAGAAGAATGCAGAACCCCAGACTTCATGGACATGCAGGTAAAGACAGCCCTCTCCAAAGCTAAGAACACAACATCAATGGGACTGGATGGTGTCTCAGGCTGCGTCTTACACCAGCCCCAAAAGGAACTACACCCTCACCTGCATTCACTGTCCAGACTCAATCGTACCACAGGCTGTGTACCCAAAGAATAGCATACACCAACAAGTCATCCAGCTCCACAAAGGGGGTGCCACAACAGAACCTGGAAGCCATTGCTCTATAGGTCTACTCAGCCTGGTCTGCAAAGCTATGGAGCAAATTATCATGGAACCCATAAACAAAGATATTGGGGACCTCCAGACACTGGACTCTACCCAACTTGGCCTTGTTAAAGGCAGATCCTGCCTCCTAAACCTAGTTGACTTATTTGAAACAGTTACCAAGGACATAGATGGATGTGAAAGTAGTCACCACAGCCCACCTAGACCTTTCTAAGGACTTTCTACACCATTCCCCACTCTGTCATCATGGACAAGCTTACCAGCTTGAACATTAACAGCTATGTCACAGGATGGGTGGCCAAGTGGCTCACAGATCAAACACACATGTTCAGGGTTGTGGGTGCCATGTCCAACTCTAAACCAGTCACAAATGGCATCACACAGGTCTTGGTCCTGGGAACCTACCTGTTCAGTAGATACTGCTCAGAGGTACAGGCAAGCATGGGAGGAGTATGGCTGAACAAGTTTGCAAATGACTGCTAACTGTGGTCCATAATCGACTCTACGGCTGACAAAAGACATCCTCCAGAAGGGTCTTACAGAGACAGATACCTGGTGTCAAAACAATGCCCTCAAGCAGAATGCCAAAGAATGCATAGTCATCCCCTTTGGATAAAACAAACTGCACACAAATTACCACATAGGTGGTGATCCATTATGTACAGAGAAAGTCATTATGGCCCTGGGGACACAGGTAGATAGTAAACTCTCCTTTGATGATCACACGGCCAAAGTGTTTAGACATTCCTTCTATGTAGCCCATCTAATGTCACTTAATGTAACCCACTTTGTCTAGTCTGATGATATCACCATCCTACAAATATACCTGTGGAAAGGAGAACTCACAGTAATGTGTGTAGTGCATTGTGTAAATGCGTATTCCTGTAATATCATAAAGTAGTTAGGTAGGGGTTTGAATCCTGCACTTGACAAGTGTGTGTGTTTGTGTGTGATCTCCTTGGAGAGGAGCAACCTTTTTGGAGACTAGTAAAACACCTTAAAAGTGGTGTACTAATCTTTGTCAAGTCTGATGATGTCACCATCCTACAAATACACCTGTGGAAAAAAAGCTCCGAGTAATGTGGATAGCGTGTTGTGTTAATGTGTACTCCTGTAGTATAATAAAGTAGTTAGGTAGGGGTTTGAATCCTCCACTTGACAACTGTGTGTGTTTGTGTGTAATCACCTTAGAGAGGAGCTACCTTTTTGGAGAGTAGTAGAACACCTTAAAAGTGGTATACTTATCTTTGTCAAGTCTGATGATGTCACCATCCTACAAATATACCTGTGTAAAAGAAACCTCCCCGCAATGTATAGTGCGTCATGTTAATGCGTACTCCTCTAGTATCATGAAGTTGTTAGGTAGGGGTTAGAATCCTGCACTTGACAACTGTGTGTGTTTGTGTTTGATCACCTTGGAGAGAAGCAACCTTTTTTGAGAGTAGTAGAACACCTTAAAAGTGGTATACTAATCTTTGTCAAGTCTGATGATGTCACCATCCTACAAATATACCTGTGGAAAAGAGAACTCCCAGTAATGTATATAGTGTGTTGTGTTAATGCATACTCCTCTAGTATCATGAAATAGTTAGGTAGGGGTTTGAATCCTGCATTTGGTGTGTTTGTGCTCTATGTGTGTGATACTGTTGGTCAATGTGTTGTGGGTTTTGCTTTTACTACTGCATGACATATCAGTATGACAACAGTATGTGTATTGCACATGTCAGGTAGCAGTGTGGCAAATACATATACGTATATGTGACCTCAATTATTTCATAGGTGGGAACCCTGCTTTCTCCATGAACACATCTGTCATCTTTGCCAGAGTGTGCTGCCGCTTTCCAGAGCTTAGGTCACATCTGTATGCTTGTGACAAGGCCAGCCACTACAGAGATCCCTGGCCTAGGTCATCCGTGTCACACACACTCATTACAGTTTCTATTGAATTGTGTGAGTGAGGGTTTATCACTGAGGTATATTACAGATCTGTTCAAACGCAGCAAAGTCTGTCAATGATGGCTATTCATTATAGGTGTACAACAACCTTTGTGGATATGCATGCAGACCTCTTATTGCTTATGTGATCCAGCGAGGTATTTTTAAATACCTTTGGAAATGTGATTACCAAAGTAGATTTGACGTAACACTTGGCTGCATGTACACATCAGTACCTGTTCAACATGTTGGTGGCTACTACCTATGTGGTACTGTGGGGATACTATGTTTCGTAAAGGTGGATGACTATGCTCTGGTTGGCTTATAGCTTTACAGCATGGGTTTGACAACAGGTATCTGTCTGTATGATACCCTTGTGGAGGATGTGTGTGTCATCTGGAGAATGCATTATAGGCCACAGTATGCATTTCCAGACGTGGACGGACATATGCCTACTGTGATTGCTTGTACCTAAGAGAGCTATATGGCAAACAGGAGTGGTCTCAGGAATGGGTGCAGGTGAATACCACTGGTTACTGGCATAGTATAGTACCTGAAGGATCTAAATGTTACTGTGTGTCCTACATCTGTGTGTCAGTTGTCAAGACATCATCTAACAATTGTTTATGGTCAGGCTGTTGAGGTTATGTATACTACCAGAATGCAAAACAAAGACAGATAGTAACAGTATCACCCACAGCACAGTGTCAAACCATGTCATACACACATGTGTACTCAAGTTTCAAAATGTGTGTAGTACAATGCATACTGGCCACCAATAGAAACTATGGAGTGTTACTGTGTAACACAGGGCATGTCACCCTGCCCATGTGTCCACTATGCACGTACATGCAGACAGTGCACCTCCACCATGTTCACAAATGTACACCTGCAAATCTGTGCTACACACATCCCACACGTACTGTCCATTCTCTAACACATGCTGCCAATACTACACACATCAGCCAAGTGGCACGTGGGCGGACAATACACTAATGGAACTAACACTGGTATAAACAACACTACATTGACATTCATAGCTTTAATGCATCATGCCTGCTCATCTACACCTTCAAGGATATCATTACACTCTACTGCTGACAACATGCTAACATTGCTATACTGCTGTAAAGTCACCCTGTGCATCAGCACCATGGTAGCCTGTTCCTGCATCAATGTTACAGATGACAGGAGGTGGCACAGGTTTCATCATATGCACAGGGTGTGTTGTTGATTTGCCAGAGGCCTACATTGATCCATACAATCAACATGTATGTGTGTGTGTGTGTGTGTGTGTGTGTGTGTGTGTGTGTGTGTGTGTGTGTGTGTGTGTGTGTGTGTGTGTGTGTGTGTGGGCCAAGAGTACTGCTATGGCCCAATGTTGATGTAATGTGTGTGGGTATGTGTTAGCCCTAGGTGTCTATTTTATGTGTGTGTGTGTCTGCATGCACACAGTTCCACCATGTGGCTGCCATATACAGGGATTTCTGGGACAGCCACAGACTGTACCTGCCAGGCTTTACAGATCACCATCTCTGGCCACAGACATGGTACCTGTGTCTGGCAGGTGTGCTACTGACAGTATCAGGTACTAAGCCAGACTGGGTACTATCCTCAGAGGTGGACAAATGTACACTGGACCCAGGATCCTGCTGGGACTGTCCAGAGCCCCATGCACGTGGTCTTCTAGGACGGTCTATGGACAGCCCACCCCCAACATTGCTGGGGCTGGTACTGGCACTACGGGAGAGGCTGTGGCTTGAGGGACATCTGCGGTGACTGCCAGCTGCTGATGCTGCTGGTATATGTCCACGTCGACGTCTCAACCATCCCGCACTGTCCTGACACATGGACATGACATTGCGGAGGACATCTAATGTCTCACCCCAATGTCTATCAATGACCTCAGTGTAATTACAGATGGCACCTGCTAGGTCATGGATACTGTCAATTACAGCGGTGTTATGTGCCCACTGTGACCTTAGTCCCTGTCTGGTGTACCATTCCATACATGCCTGTGCCTCCATAACAGCCTGGAACATGCGTGAGGTTGTATGACCTGTGGCACATCTGCCAGGGGCATGATGAGCAGCAGTGCTCCGATGAGAACCCCTGGACATCTGCCTATGTGGTACCCTTCCAGACATCTGGGTATGGCTGCTGTGTCGGGATGCATGTGCCGTAGATACCACACTGTCCTGGCCAATGCTGACTGTACACTGTCCCTCAGCTAAAGGCATTGTTGATGGATGTATTGGCAGTATGACTGTGTGCATGGATGGGGTGGAAACTTGTGTTCTGTCGATTGGTGGCCCAACGACAGACCCTGGCAAACATGCCTACATCTCAACACACCTATCCTCATCATCACTAATTTGCTCAGTGACATCAGGTTCCCTGCTGCAGTGAACCAGCCCAACCTCAGCACCTGTGAGAGGAAGACAGGAAACACACTTTACATGATGTCAGAACACATACACACATGCACACATGCACACATGAACACATGAACACATGCACACATGATCACATGAACACATGAACACATGCACACATGCACACATGCACACATGCGCACATGGACACATGGACACATGGACACATGCACACATGAACACATGCACACATGCACACATGCACACAAATACACTCCTCACTTAAACAGACACACACACACACACACACACACACACACACACACACACACACACACACACACACACACACACACACACACCACCAGCAATCCAGAACATACTCAATAGCGGTTGATGGTGGGGTAAAGTATCACAAGCCAAACAGTCATATCACACATGTCAGCATGCAGGACGTGTGTTGCTCAACAGCATGCAGTGCGGGTGTAGACAGCCCTAGCTAATAACAGTATAGATGGCTCTGATGCATGTGTGTTGTTGTTCAGTGATTGGCCTCATCCTGAAACGCAATGTGTACATGGACACAACATTGCTGTGCAAGTATTGAAAGCTCTGCAATGTCCTGTGCACCATCACACACAGGTATACATACCATGGCTGCATGTGTATCTGTGTGTCACATAGATATCCATTTCTGATTAGAGCATCTGCATCTTTAGCAGATAATTGTGGACACAGGTTTAGCACATGCATGCTATGTATACACACAGGATGAGTGGTGCATGTATATCTGATGGAATACCATTGCTCAACATAGCCATTGTACAGTGGTTATGGTGAGTGTAGGACATATTGTGTACATGCCAGTGCCAGCCATGACATGGCATGCTACAACACAACTGCAACATTAAACTTCACACATACCCAATGTGTGTCATGTGACCTATACACTCCATAGCATTACAAGAGATATATGTGTCACTTTGTACAAATGGTGATTGCTATGCATATTGTGTCTAGGTGCATATGTTTGCACACACACAACAGTGAGGTGTATAGCAATGAATGCTATGTGTAGTACTGTGGTTACTGTAACTGGATGGGGTGTAGTACCATGAGCCATCATCATGCAGCATCATGTGGTCACTCAAGGCTACTAATGTGTGCCAGACCGGCACCTAGCATGCTGTACCTGAACTGCAGTACCATGGCTACATTCACCATTTCACAACCAGTTGTTACATGGGTTTATAACGTGCCCAATAGGGAGCATTGCCTAACATGAATGTGTTATGTGTTGCAGAGTGTCGCACAGACCCATGATAGGACCCTACCCCTCAGGTATATTATGTGTGCTGTGTGTATGACATTTGGGATACTGGAGTGTGTCCTTACAGCGGGTGTCTGAATATGCCATGTGTAGCATATTAAAGTGTACTGCGTATGACAATGTTGTGTATGTTGTGTGCATGTGTATCGACTCAGCCTATCCAATGTCCACTACAGGTTTGCCACAATTGTATGGGATGCTCTGTGTATTGCATGTGTTTGAGGCAGCTACACATGTTACTGGGATGTGCATAGTCTCACAGCAAACATGCACAGCATGCATTATGCGTAGGTGTGTTACGTGTACATGTCCTACACCTCACCTATGACATGCACATACATCATGCAATATTAAATGTAGAACACACTCACCAGCATGGGTCTGCTGCCTTGCTGTCACACCAGAGGGACCTACAAGGATAGGAGACAGTTTGTCAGTGGCAACAACTGTGGCATTGCTACTGTGGATTTGCAATCTTACAGTAGTACGGTTGACAGTCACAGGTCTACAGATTATGTTCAAAATTATCAGTATTGCACAACACCAGGCTCCACATCTTCTAACTACACAGTACATATCTCACATATGCATGATCTACCAATAGAGGTAACAGTAGTCTACATATATACCATGTTACCTGCACGCTCCGTGTCAACTCGCTGGGTGGCTCCAACCTCCATGATGATACATGTTTGCGATTGTTGTTGTTGGCCAGGAGCCACCAGGCTGAGGAGCAGCTCCTCCACTCTGGTGAGGGGGGATGGATGGCTACCCCACCACCTGTGGCAAGCTGTTGTCTACGGACATCAGGCACACACTGACGGACATATCTAAGTAAATCACTGCAGTGATGGTGTACCTACTCATATGTCCGGTTATGCATGCCTATGTCATTTACCCGACGGACAACATCTTGCCACAGTGCAGTCCGCTCATGCTGGTCTTGGCTGGTTCTTGAGAACAGCAGAGCGTAGTGCTGAACCAGGCTGGTTGTGATCTGCTCATCCTCGTCTGGGCTATATGTTGGATTGTGATGGTGAGCCATGACCCTGGAAGACAATGAAACAATATGTGTGAGTAAGTCATGTGGCACACTTAACATTCTAAAGTACAGATATCACTGAACTGCCATATATAGCAACCAATTGGCTGTCAGAGGATACACACTTTCAATACCACATATCAGTGCTCATACCACAACTGCCTGACAGTGCCTGGCATGCTCTATATATCAAACCATGTTCTGCACAGCAACAAAGGGAAACCAATATGTAAGACTATACAACAGTACATATCACACTGTATGCGACACAATGTACCACCTGGCCACAGGAGGTATATATCAAGCTAATGCATAAAGAAATATGTCATCCATTGCAATGACTGCAAAGTCCAGTTACAGTATTACCAGTATACCACACTAGTTGTTGGTGGCAAACCCCTGCCTAACATATGTGCACATTCATTAGTATAGGTGGCATACTGCTGTACTAGACTATACATGTTGCTAGATACGCACTTATATCCTGTAACACAAATATGACCGAGGGCATGTTACAGACATATCCACACACACACATCACACATACATACAAGACACAAAGGTATGGCAACCCAGATGAGCTTTACCTGTGTACCATACAGTACTGTGTGTCAGTACTTACAAAACATTATGCCTGAGGTATGTAATCTGTGAGGACTACAGGGAACACACATAACAGTGTTTCTAAGCAATGTGGACATACACCATACTGTGTTGTTTAGGCATACAGCTTCAGGTAGTACTATAGTTCATACAGGATTTGGATTCACCAGCATTACCAATCAATAAGCATACATGTACTGCTTTAGCCTACAATGGCACACCCCAGTCCACACCAAGGGACTACATCAGACCGTATGCCATACTGCTTTTTCTGCCTAGCAATAGCATACACATCTTTTGCTGGGATCAGAGCTAGGACACAAAATAGCATGACGGAAACAGTTTCCCACTAAGCTATCACACATTTACAGAACCTCGACATATTCACCATCACACTCAGTCAACCTCACATAGCAATTATTGCAACAAGTACATGTGGGTGTGTATCGGTTCATAGGTAGGTAATAGGCTATTGGCCCTAGGGCCTATAGAAGCCTAGCCATACGGTACCCTGGCCTTTGACACACATGTAATCTAATTTCATGTGCCCCTGTCCAGTAGCCCCACAGAGTTGATTCCCGGTGTGTATTTCCTATCTCCCATATAATCATCAGGATTATTCATGACGACTGCTAATGAGGAGCTTGGTTTGCTATTGATAGGTGGTTTGTTCCAGAGTATGGGATGTCTCTGAGATAGGAATCTATCCCTCCAGCATGTTCTGTCTATTGAGGTGACAAGGTTTAGGTCCCTAGAGCATGTAGCTCGTAGGGATTGTGATCTGTTTACGTGGAGCATGTCCAACAGCTCTGGGTTTGACATAGCTTGGTATGTTAGGCAGAGGTCACCTCTGGGTAGGCGGTATGCAACACAGCCTAGCTGTGGTTTTGTGAGATGGTCTGCATAGGGCATCTGTTTGAGGCCAGTATTACTCTTTGTGAGGTATGTCTTTGGCCTTTCTGGTTGCTGCAGATGTCTTGTGAGGTCCATACCACATGGGGCATTGTACTCTATAATGGGTTTTATGTGTGATGGGTAGAGGGGAACACTGACCTATATTTCCCTGGGTGACACACCTTTTGTGATGAGGTGTGCCACATAGACAGATTACATGACTAGTGTGGCACTGTGATTATCAAAGGGGAGACTACTGTCCACCTGTGTCCCATGGTCTCTTATCACACTTTCGGTGTTAAGTAGACTACCACCTATGTGGTAGTTCATGGGTATGGAGTTTTTGCCAGAAGGGATGCCAATGCAGTTTCAACATTGAGCTTGAGTCCATGGCTTTCTCTCTCTCTCTCTCTCTCTATATATATATATATATATATATATATATATATACACACACACACACACACACACATACATATAAACATCCATTGGTATACATATAGATATACATATAGGCACATATACAGTCCACCTTTCATGGTGGGAATATCAATTATGCGAAGGTTGTGAGGTATACTGCTATGTAATAATATTGCACAGTGTTGTGCAGAATGCATTGAAGGTGTTCTCAGCCCATGTAGCTTTAGCAGGCCTCACTGGCTGCAACACTGCAAACCTGACAAATCATACCCACAGCGTTTAACCATCACATGTCATATATCAGCACTGTATGCTGTCTTGTTTGCCACACACTACAACCTACATAGAAATATCACATAACAACCTTCACCAACATATATATGTCCACCCTTCACAAACAGTTGCAGTATGTCCCTTGCTCTATGCACATGTGCAGATGCTAATATATCTGACACAGACAGATCTCTCCATATGTGTGTGCCATACACACACAAGGTCCACACTGTTGTAAGTCCGTGGACCTCACGGCTGACCTGTTGGGCCTTGCTGCAACATGAACAGGTGTCACATGTGAGCACACAGTAATATTAGAGAGTGTATATATAACTGCAAATGCTAGATTAGCATACTAGCCTGGTACAGCTGTTGCCAATGCTAAGCTACAAGTTAATATGACTATCATGCATTTGTTAATCTGTCACATCCATGTTTATATAACTGTATGCGCTACTCCCCCAGACAGCCATTGTACACCCTACTGTACAGAACACAGATAACATGGATCAGATGTTTGACATTTAATGCTGAACTACATATGTCACAGTCATATCCCACTGCACACAGCTACAGACTGATTTCTCCATGGCAGTAGTTATACAGGGCATCTGTGCATAGATACGTACTGCTACCACATATGGATGATTCAAAGTACTCTTCATAAACATCTACTACATGCCAGTAAATACATATATGTTACATACCTTTCCTTTGTATGCATTTATATTTGTCAGTTCCATGTGTTTTGTATTTTTTTTTTTTTATATCTCTTTTTTTTTTTTTTGGCTGTTGCTGTTGCTGTTGTTGGTGTCTGTCTGTCTGTGTCTCTGTGTGTGTCTCTCTCTCTCACTCTGTCTCTCTCTCTCCATGGCTGCAATGAAATGATTGCATGTGTGGACAGCAAGTACAGCCTGCTTTTATAGGTATCTGCACATGTGCATGTGATGGCCTCTGCACCAATTGCTGGCCACCATTTGGTAATTGCATGCAGCCTGCTGTGTGGTAATTGCAGTACTCACTGTCATAGCAACCCAATGCTATAAATTGCTAGGTCAGGTAGGCATAGACCTTTCAGCTTTCCAAAGTGGGTTCCATGCTTGTTTGCTGTGGATACTGTTGTGTAAGTCAGAAGGTTGGTATACTTCTTATATCTGAAGCTAGGGGTGTAGCCAGTGATTTGAATGTTGTACTCAGACCTGAATGTTGCCACTTCCAGTACACAGTTGTCAGTGTAGAATTGTACTCACCTCTACAAATGCTAACACAAGATACATGGGAGTATGTAGTTTCTTTTCTACTTATACATTTAGCTGCCATACATACGTAGTTATTGAGATGTATTCATTTGGCACATGAACTGTTTGTGAACTGCTATACTGTGAATATTAATGTACTCACTTCTGCACAGTTGCTGCTTTTTTATTGTTGACATTAGCACAGGATGCTCATAAAAACTGGACAATGCCTACCTACATCCTTTCTGGACCCTAAACACACAGGTATTTTGTACGTTTGGGTGGGGATTGTCCTGCTATGATACTGTGTGGGGGTTGTAAAGTGCTGCTGTAACATTATTTACTGCTAGACTGTCTGGTTCTGTTATCACAGTCATGTAATGCAATTCCACAACAACTGCTTGTAAAGTTCCATAGAACAGGGTTTGTGTTATGGCATTCCTATCTTTCATTTACATTCACTTATTCTGATGCATGATATATATATTTCAGCAACAACTTGCTCTATATCTACTGTGACTTAGTGGTACTTCATGTAGTCTAGTGTGTCCAAGGACCGGGGTTCAAGACTGACAGTGGTGTTTTATTTTGCTCCTGAGCAGAACAAGGACCCTCACATGCAGGGTGACTAAGGCACTTTTAAGCAGTTGTAAGCGGGTTTGCATGGGTTTGCGTGAAGCTTAGCAATACTTAGCTAAGCGCACACAAGTGCACACTCGCGCAAACCCGCTAACTACTGCTTAAAAGTGCTTACTTCCACTAACCCTCGTGCTCATTTCTTTGAAAGAAAAGAAAATGAGGAGATAGGAAAGTGGTGAAAAAGGGGCACAAAGAGGGAAAGATAGTAGGGAAAACAGCTTGGGATGTGCAGGAGGGGTGTAGGGAAGGTCCATAGCTGCCCATTTCTTTAACAGCAACAGCTGTGCATATGCTAGAAATTTGGAGGGAAATTTGAAACCTTCCACCGCTGAGAGAGGGGTGAGGACAACAAAGTATCTTGTACTGCTAATTAAATATCAGTTTATGTGTCCAGTGGACATGTGTGCAAAATGGGCAGCTATGTATGGGGCGTAATTTTTTTGTGGGAGCAGATTGCCCTTTTTTTTTTCATATGAGAGTGGAATGTGGGGTAGGGGAAGTAGGTATATTTGGGGAGGTAGGTTGGGAAGGTAAACAGACAAGACAAACAAGACACATACAGGGGCAGAATATGACACGCGGTGGGTGAACACCATTGACGGGGAAGGATGTTTGGAAATCGCAAGCCCATGAGCCCACAGATGGGAACAGAGTTACTGAGATCCCCACATATGGGCAGTCACCACTGCACCTATACAGCCCAGAGGGTGGCTGTGCTGGGGGCTGCATAAGAGGGGCAGGCTCACCCTTGAGTCGTGCCATACGTGCCTCAAGCTGGAGTAGAGGATCAGCGACTGAATGCTCGATCTCCCTACGCACCACAGCCTGGACCGTTCGGAGGGTGATAGGTGGCCCTCCTCCGGCCATGCTTTTAGGGAGGGGATGAGCCTCATCCCCTGCAGCGCTTCCACCCGAAAGTGGCACAGGGCCAATGGAGGAGGAGGTCCTGGGCTGGGCACCGGACCTGCTGGTGCCAGGTGCCATCGCCAGCTGAGGTGGGACAGGTGGGTCCGCTGGGACCAGCCTTCCCATACGTTCTATGTTTAGGAGGATTTAATGACAATATGGGTTGGTAACAGCCAACAGCATTCCAAATTAGTTATAACGGCATGCAGTAATATTCTCATTAACCCAACACACCAGAGTTCCAACAGTTGAACAGCAAGCATAACACATGCATATATAGAACAACAGTGGACATTCCAACAGCATGCAGGATTGATTGGTGGCAACAGGCCACCAAGATTGTGGTGTTTGAACAGGGCACATGCATCAAAGTAAATGCAAATATTTATAAACCAATAGGACATATGTCCCAACAAATGTTTTGATATTAGACATACCCATTGAGGTGTGGAATTGCATTGTTTATGCACATACAGTAGGGTGTAAAAAGATACCTCCATTAACAACTTATATGTACTTATAGTTTACACTACATTCCTATTGACTGCAGGTATATATCCCCTACATGTATTATTACACTAGGCAATGTCCATTAAGCTGTGAAATAGGTTTTGCTAGTTCCTTTTATACCTGACCTGTATCTGACATACAAACTGTCCAGGATGCAGATGTTACTGCTATGTATTTATATATTTTATTTATATTTATATATCTACATATCTGGATGTATCCAGGTGACATTATCAGTTATATTTTAACAGCCCCCTACATTTCTAGCAGCACACTGACATTTCTGGGGAACACAATAACAAGCTACTCATGTGCCAGATTTACCTATACATGCCAGCCACGAAACAACAGTTGAGGACTGTATATATGCTTAACAGCTACTGGCACTCCCTTCATCCACTTTCTATGGGCCTACCCAAGTGTGGGTTGACAGCACTTAATACAACACTACTATTTCTATACTGCAAGAGTACAACAACATTTCGAAGAAAGTGACACGGACACACTCCTAGAGTTATACCTTTATTAATTACATTACATACTTTTCTAGAGGCTCTCTCATTTATTTGATATTACAGTGCATGCAGACGACTTATTCAAGACATATTATACCTTTATTTATGGGTTACAACACTCTTTTTCAGGCTCTCTCACTTATTTTATATAACAATACACGCAGAGAAATTATTCAGGATTTATACCTTTATTAATGGGTTACAACACTCTTTTTCAGGCTCTCTCACTTATTTTACATAACAGTACATGCAGAGAGGTTATTCAAGACTTATTATACCTTTATTATTGGGCTACAACACTTTTTGTCAGGCACTGTCACTTATTTTATATAACAATACATGCAGAATAATTACTAACCTGCCTGGTGGAGCAGCCTTAGCAGCCTATCTGCATAGGCTTGCTGATATGCAGCATGGACACCTGCAGCTGTGAAGTAAATGAAGTGATATTGAGACATATACCTATTCATAATATCGACTACAATAGCAATTCTTACATACTTCATTCAGTGGCTACCTACACAGTAGTGGGGCATTTTGCATCCCATGGGCCTCCTGTATCCACTGGTTCAGTTGGTCCTGCTTGCGTCTCTTCAGGTCTGCGTGGTGGTGTCTGACCTGCTCCTCAGTCCGAGGGACACTTGTGGCACTGGTGAGATCATGTGCGAGACAGTTCCAGGCTTCCACTTTGTATTCAGTGCCCTGGAGCAGGAGTCTGGCATCATGATTATGGATGAGATGCCAAACCATCACTTTTGACTCCTCAATGCCCCACCATTGAGCTCGAAAGCGAGAGCCCTCTCCAACACCAGCCATGCTGCCTGCTGATGGGAGCTCCAACCAGTTATGGCAAGTATTCCCACCTATGGAGCTTAAATATGCCTCATTTCCCACACTTATTTGTGACTGGCCGGATTTGAAAATTCTCAGCTGAGTGCACACCTGCTTAGCACTGGGTAAACTTTTATTAATATGTATATGTGTGTTGACAGTGCATGAACATCAAATGCTGTCATGGCTTAGTGGTTCAGTACTGTGATTATGGTGCACATTATCCTGGGTTCGAGGCCTGTCATTGCTTTTTATTTTACTACTGGCCTGACTGGCTAGGAGGTGTGGCTGTGTTTAGCCGACTTTGGAAAACTTTGCCCAACGTTGCTCTACGTTGCCTGACATTGCCTGACGTTGCGCTAGTTAGCGCGGTGCACAGCTTCGTGCAAACATGTTTTGTTTGTGCTAGTTGGTGCGATGCGTAACTCCATGCAAAGCTATTGCGCTAGTTAAAGCAGTGCTAAGCTATGAGCAATTATACTTAAATGTGCTTAATACTGGTAAACTTTGCTTAGCAGTGCTTCACATTGCTTAAGATACGTTACTTATGCATTCATCAGTATGCAAAACCAATTCATCTTCTTATATATGTATAAAATATCGTTCACTACTACATTATTTATTTATTTTATTTATTTTACATTTGTTAACCGGGAAATTCTGACTGGACCAGGTCCATTTTCAGCGGAGGCCTGGGGAGAAAAGCTCCAACATCAATTTATACAAATACAGTACATCCAGCATAATACACAAAACAGGTTACATAATGTATGCTGAGCATAGTACTATAACAAGAATTAATAAAAACACTCCAGGTAAAATAAGATATAGAACATGGGTAAAAAGACAATGTCAGTCATACATTGGTAAGAAAAGAAAATATATCAAGTTAGATTTTACAGTTAAAAGTACCCTTTCAGATGACCAAGCCTATTTCAATGCTTTTTACTAAATTTTAAAAGATAAATGTCAGGAATTATTTTTCTATACAGAAAATAGAAAGGGGAGTGGAGGGACTCGAACCACAAATGCCTCCTCTTTGTGCGAATGCTCTACCACTAGGCTATTGCTATTTGGCTTAATTTGCATATACATATCTTATTATCCTCTTCGATGTCTAAACTGCTAACTGTAGCTAAGCAATGGGCAAACCCGCGCAATACAGGCAGCTATATCGGGAATAATAAAAAAATATATAACAGTTTTACATTTTATAATTGTACAGGGGTTTAGAATGTGGGGGAGTGTAATGTTGTGTATATACACTTTTGAGCGGGCTCGCTCATGTCATTTACATTTGACGATTGTGGGACTTGCAGGGGCGTTTATTTTTAGACTGCTCGGCAGTCTGACATGCCCCCTGCACTTGTGCATGCTCCGTGTTAGCCTTAGAGTTGAGTCAGTGCGCCCTCATGAATATGCATATTAGTCTGCAGTTTCCATGTAAGACTTATTTAGTCTTACATGGAGGATTAGTGAATCCCGGGGACTATCAACTGCACTTACCTACTAAAGGGAAAATACACTATAAGTGACATTTCATACTTTCTTGTTATAAAAAGGAAAAGACATTAACAGTGTTAAATAAAAACTGCTAGTTAAATGGTATAATAAAAGAAATGACAGATAACCATCTTCACCTAAGTGTGGAAGCAACTTAATGTAATCATTAACTACAGTAACATTAGAAAATCTAATAGTAAAACCTAAAAGCTGTCTGTCTTCCTAGTGAATAGATTTAGATAATATTTTTTTGATGTGCTGGATTGGGGAGGGGGTGATTGCAGTTGCTATGGATGTGTATTTTGATGTTGTTTAACAGTGGAGAAATTGTGAAAGCTATGGAAATTGTTGTGACTGATGGGTTGTCCCTATGTGAGGTGCGTCTGTAGATATGAAGCCCCTCTTACTGTAGCTTGAGTTGTTTTACTTAATTTAGAACACATGAAGATTTCTCTTTTAAATAGCTAAAGTTCAGTTGGAATTCCTGCCTAAACAAGAGAACAGAGCTGTTCGTGTTCAGAGACTCTGACTAACAGGCAGCTTTAGAAGGTTAATTTGAATAAAAGGCACAACCTTTTAAATATACATTAGCTCAAATTTTACTGTAACTATAGTTAAACATAGAAACCAGCATTGAAGAAGGGAACCAATTATAATGTTGCACATACTGTGAAATACCTTTGAATACATTTATAAGTAAATATAGTTGAAAGCAAGCATTTGAATTTTGATAGTAGTTGTCAATGAATGGTGAAATTAATATATATATATATATATATATATATATATATATATATATATATATATATATATATATATAAAATGCTTAGAGCTTCATCATTAGAGGCTTGACATATATGATATGAATATGTTGTCAATACACAAACATTTTGATACATAAAGCAAAAGATCAATAAACTGTGTATTTGACAGAAATAACATACAAGGATTTAATTTACAGTAATAAACCATTGTATATAAACAAATAATAAAATATTGTTTAAACATTGTAGAACAACTATTCATTTACTTTAATATAATCTTATAAAGGGAAAATAGAAGGGTCTGAAAGTACATCAGTCTTATGTTGTTCAGCAATCTTTCATATTTTATGCTATTAGTTGATGAATTTCAAAAATATACATAGACAAGGAACTATAATAAGATATGTAAGCATACCTTACTTTAACATCTTAATGAGCACATAAAACTGGAGAATGTATATATTAAATAACAAGTTAAGATGTGAAATAATTGTTCTACTAGTATAGATTAATAATGCTTTAAAGGATACAGGTGCATCTCTATTTTACTGTTAATGGCATCATATTTGATTGTAGCAGAGTACACTGTTTTCTGGGGGGGTTGTTTGTTTTGTTTTTGTTTTGTTTTTTTGTCAGAGTATTGGATGCATGTGTTTGCTTGGATATTTTGACTATTCAAGCAAGAAGTGTTAGACTCCATGGGGGGTAAGAGTGATTTTAAAAGCAAATGTTTAATGCTAATTATCTTTTTTAGCTTTATTTGAGTGTCCACAATAGTAACTATTTTATGTCTAATCAAACCTTCAAATGTTAATGTTCACATGATGATTACTAAGCAGTTCTTTACTAACAGAGTGTCACTATCTATGAGAAGTACATGTATACTTTTGATCAGTAGAATAAATGGCATTTCTTACCTGTATTTCAATAAATGTCAATGGATTAAGTAATGGATGCAAGAGGAATAGATTAAACAGCTATTCAAAGTTGTTTAATTCTCAAGTTATTTTTTACAGGAAACACATATATTAACAGAATACTAAAAACGACACTATATTATCCAATTCACAATATAATCAAAAAAGGTGGATTGCTATATTATGGAGAAATTCACTGCCTATTCCTGTGGCTATAGAAACATATTAAGATGATAAATGAATGCTTTGTACTGTAACTATAAAGTATAATAAGAGGATATTAACTCTTATTAATTTCTATTGGATTCCTCGAATAGAAATTAAAACAGTTGACCAACATCTAGAACAAGTAATTCAAAACTTGAAAGGCAATATCATTCTAGCAGGAGACTTTAATTGTATATTGTCACCAAAACTAAAACAATAGGCAAAAGGAGAATACAGGCATCTGCAAAAGCATTCTTAAAATTTACTGAACTGTTTCATCTTAGAGACATAAATGAATTTTCAGAACTGAATTCATTGTTTTTTACCCATCAGTCCCATAGACACAGAACACAGTCTCTAATGATCTGACTGATACACTAGGCAAAGTCAAAACGGTAACCTGATAAGTTAAAATTAGAAAATCAGACAAATAAAATAATACTACAGAAGAGATTAATAAGCTAAACAACAAATACTTGGAAATCTTAAACCATAAAACTAATATCAACCTTGAGAAGTTTAAGATGATTAACTTCTCT